>NC_062577.1:44136439-44439469 GCF_022837055.1 Prionailurus viverrinus
CTAAGAACCATTCTTCTTGTGAAAAATAGTCTTGGCTTCCTACACTTGTGCAGCAGGACTCCTTCAGGTTAGAAGTGCTACAAGTGAGGGAGGCCTGACTATATGTCCTAAAGCCACTAATATTTTGTACACATCTATGGATCCACGAAGAGATCATGATGAGCGGTCAACTCAAGAAATCAAATTCATGTCTGATTCACAGTTTGCTTTGTCTCATTGACTGGCTCCTGCTAGAAGTGAAATGTTACTTCATTTTGCTTACACACTCAAGGATGGACCTGAAGGCTAGTGGAAAAGATCAATCCCCCATGTGAACAGACTTTGAACAGTATATCTAGAAGTATATTTTTCGTAAAGAAAAAAAGTACCAGAGGTACAAATCTTCAACGATTTATGAGCAATGGCTAACCACATGGCAAGAGGAGGAATTAAAACAAAACAAAACAAAACAAAACAACAACAACAACAACAACAACAACAAAAACAGTTGCTGTAGTCCTCATAAAGGAATTTGGAGAAGAATCATAGGTAGAGAAATTTCAGAACAAGAATCAAGTGAGAGCATATTTGTTTCTTATGTGAATGCTGACAAAACAGTATGTGCTGTAGAGGAGACACTCAATTATCAGAGGGACAAGCTTACCCATCCCGGTCAGCTTCTTTCACTAATTACCATAAACCTGATCAATAGGCTCACAAAGCAATTAGGACAGAGATCATCCCTGTACCAAATAGCAGGGACTTCACCTTACAAAGGCTAAATTAACCACTGCCATTGGTGGGGCGCAGTCTCATAACTGCAGAGAATACTGTTATTACTTGATAAAACACCATTTCCTTGGAAGATTGGGAAATCACCTAGTGAAATTCTGATTGTTTGACCCCCGTCTTTGCTAAGTAAGCAACTTTTTTCACCAGATAAAAATTATGCTGGATATGGATGTGCCATCTCTGACCATAACACTTCTCTAAGCACTATAAATTGTAGATTTTCTAATTCACTGTTATGCACATTGCTTTTGAATAAATAATTCATTTTACAATAACAACAAATTAATTCACTCAGATAACAAAACATTGTTTCCATACAGCCATCACACCACTCTATGCCATTAAATCAACAAGAAGAAATACTTATTATACTGAGATGCTTAATTCTGGCTATCAAGAAGGAGTAGGTAGGCAGGAATGCGTTTGAAAACTGAAGATGCTCAGGTAAATTGCCCAACTCCTTCATAACCTGTAATAATAGAAAGAACAGAAACACTCATTAGTACTCAAAACTTGTACCAAGCAATAAAAGTTGAAGTGCTGAGATGCTGGCTGAAGGAAAACTGATATGGAATATGTGGTAAAAGAAGAAGAACGTAAATACCAAGTGTAGCCCTGTGTACCGAAATGTCGATGTTAATGACCATGTTCTCTCTTCCATTCAAATGCCTATGTAGCCATCACAATCCCAGAGTTTAGCCTCTACTACAAAGCTGTCATCATCAAGACAGCATGGTATTGGCACAAAAACAGACACATAGACCAATGGAATAGGATAGAAACCCCAGAACTAGACCCACAAATGTATGACCAACTAATCTTTGACAAAGCAGGAAAGAACATCCAATAGAAAAAAGACAGTCTCTTTAACAAATGGTGCTGGGAGAACTGGACAGCAACATGCAGAAGGTTGAAACTAGACCACTTTCTCACACCATTCACAAAAATAAACTCAAAATGACCTGAATGTGAGACAGGAAACCATCAAAACCCTAGAGGAGAAAGCAGGAAAAGACCTCTCTGACCTCAGCCATAGCAATCTCTTACTGGACACATCCCCAAAGGCAAGGGAATTAAAAGCAAAAGTGAATTACTGGGACCTTATGAAGATAAAAAGCTTCTGCACAGCAAAGGAAACAACCAACAAAACTAAAAGGCAACCAACGGAATGGGAAAAGATATTCGCAAATGACATATCGGACAAAGGGCTAGTATCCAAAATCTATAAAGAGCTCACCAAACTCCACACCCGAAAAACAAATAACCCAGTGAAGAAATGGGCAGAAAACATGAATAGACACTTCTCTCAAGAAGACATCCAGATGGCCAATAGGCACATGAAAAGATGCTCAACGTCGCTCCTCATCAGGGAAATATAAATCAAAACCACACTCACATATCACTTCACGCCAGCCAGAGTGGCCAAAATGAACAAATCAGGAGACTATAGATGCTGGAGAGGATGTGGGAGAAACGGGAACCCTCTTGCACTGTTGGTGGGAATGCAAATTGGTGCAGCCGCTCTGGAAAACAGTGTGGAGGTTCCTCAAGAAATTAAAAATAGACCTACCCTATGACCCAGCAATAGCACTGCTAGGAATTTACCCAAGGCATACAGGAGTACTGATGCATAGGAGCACTTGTACCCCAATGTTTATAGCAGCACTATCAACAGTAGCCAAATTATGGAAAGAGCTTAAATGTCCATTAACTGATGAATGGATAAAGAAATTGTGGTTTATATACACAATGGAGTACTACGTGGCAATGAGAAAGAATGAAATATGGCCCTTTGTAGCAACGTGGATGGAACTGGAGAGTGTGATGCTAAGTGAAATAAGCCATACAGAGAAAGACAGATACCATATGGTTTCACTCTTATGTGGATCCTGAGAAACTGAACAGAAACCCATGGGGGAGGGGAAGGAAAAAAAAAAAGAGGTTAGAGTGGAAGAGAGCCGAAGCATAAGAGACTCTTAAAAACTGAGAACAAACTGAGGGTTGATGGGGGGTGGGAGGGAGGGGAGGGTGGGTGATGGGTATTGAGGAGGGCACTTTTTGGGATGAGCACTGGGTATTGTATGGAAACCAATTTGACAATAAACTTCATATATTGAAAAAAACAAATGCCTCTGTAGCTATAAAAGAGTTACATTTCCCTATGAATTTCCTAAAACTGTGACTCTGAATATTTTTCTCCTTTTCCTTATTATGGATGTAGGCCTTGCTCTTGCTTTTCCCTAATACTTTATATTTGGTGTATTTTTTTAATAGTCGACTTATAAGTTGGTTTTCCATTTACAGAAAATCAAGGTAGAATTTTGACCAAATAAGCAGAGAATGGTTATCACTTTGAGATGGATATCATGACTGATGGTGTATTGGGGCTCCTCTTTGGCCTTGTCTTACAGTGAAGACAGACATTTATTACATATAGTAAGCTACGAGTGGAATTTGAATAGCCAAACTGATGGAGTATGATGGAGATGTTGAATGATATTCACAACCTTTCTTTTGCCTTGTATTTCTAGGGTTGGAAAGCTAAACATTGCATTTTTTTAGGCACCCTTAAAGCTAGAGTTCTGAATGTAAAGTGGGTATTAGATTTGTAAGTTGAAAGTGAGGCAGATCGATATTTTTGGGTGGATAAGTTTGCTCTAAAAACAATGAGTGTTAGCAGAAACTGGACTCCTTGTCCTAATGTCTGATTACCAGCTTCATTTTTCAAGAAAATGATGGCTGTGGCATCATTCTTAAAAGAGTCAGAAACTGTTTCCTAAACTCTGGGGGGCAGAAGCAGTGTTCTGGCTTCTTGATCTTAGCTGCAGTGGTATGAAATTAAACCCAAAACTTACTGGTAGCTGAGTGACTTTAACTGCACCATTTCAGCCAAAAATTGTGTAAACATATTCTTGGTATTTCTGTCAGAATCTTGAATGATATACTGATTTTGTTTATTACTGCTGTTGTCTTGTCATATGAAACATGCACACTCATACACAGAACTTGTTCAGAACTTATTTAGAAATAAATAAATGAATGAATGAATGAATAGAGTTTTTTTATTTGTCCTGCAACAATTTTTTAATATATTGCTTCTAATATAACCTTCCCTATAATAGGGAAAAAGGCTATTTCATGATATAATTAAAAAACAACAATGACATCCATTTCTGGTCAAGATGCACTAAAGGGGCAAAATTTACTGTCTTCTTCTCAAACGACTAAAAGACTGGTCAAAGTATATGAAACAGTGACTCTCAATACATTGGACATCAGGCAGTGAAGGAGAGTGATTGCTGAGAAAATGGGAAACAAAGTAAATCCTATTATTTCCCCCAGTTTACTGCCTGAAGACATTTCCAGGCTGTGGCTCAAGGCTCAGACAACAGGAACTCAAGCAGAGCCAGAAAGTCTCCCTGACTTGATAAGATAGAGAAAGAAACCCAGGCAGGCTATGGTGGCCAGAACTGCAGGAAAATACATCAGATATAAAATTGCTGCACAGGAGGAGAACCCCAGACATCTTCAGGGAATCCCTTCAAGAATTCATTTAAGTATTGATCAGTGCATGCCTGGGAGGAAACTATCCAAAGGTGTGGAAAGGGCGACAAGAAAGTATTAGAGCAAAACAATATCTGGGTCTCACAAAGTGCCAGAAAATTGCCTGCTATCACCAGCCATATTGGAAATCTCATCATTAATTAAGGTTTTGACTTGGTAGTGGAGAGAAATTGACCCTAGACTAAATGCTCCTCTCTTCTGCCTACCACAGTATTAGAACAAGATTTAAAAGGAGCATACTATTTTCAAGATTTAATGATATCTTTGAACAAAGCTCAAGAATACTTTAGGGATAAAAAAAAATTATCCATCACACAGAAGTAGGAAAAACTTACACTGTCTAGTGTCAGACACATTGTCTAGAGTCATGCAAAAGTAAGGGGAAATATGATCTATGAGGATAAAAAACAATCATTAGGGAACAGTGAATTAAAAACACAATTAGTTACTATTAGAGATATTAACATGTGAAAAATTAAAATGACTAACCATACCAAATGCTGTCAAGGATGTGTATAACTAGAAATCTTATATACCATTAGTCAGAGTATAAAATATAGCAAATACTTTGAAAATTTGTTTGCTGGTTTCTTTAAGATTTCTTTTTTTAAGTTTAGTTATTACAGAGAACAAACTGAGGGTTGGTGGGGGGAGAGAGGGGAAAACGGGTGATGGGCATTGAGGAGGGCAATGGTGGGATGAGCAGTGGGTGTTACACGTAAGCAATGAATCATGGGAATCTACTCCCGAAGCCAAGAGCACACTGTATACACTGTATGTTAGCTAACTTGACAATAAATTATATTTAAAAATAAAAGTTTGTTTATTTTGAGACAGAGAGAAAGCACAAGTGGGGGAGGGTCAGAGAGAGGAGAGAGAGAGAAACCCAAGCAGGTTCCACACTGACAGGGCAGAGCCCAACATGGGACTCAAATCCACGAATCGTGAGATCATGACCTGAGCAGAAGTTGGACTCTCAACCGGCTGAGCCACCCAGGTGCCCCAGTTTGTCAGCTTCTGAAAAATTTAAACAGACGCCTATCATATGAACCAGCCATGAATCTCAAAATAGTAATGTTGAATTAAATAATTATATTGAATGAAAAAAGCCAGATAAAAGGAAGCACATATTTTATGATTTCATTTTTGTAATTATTCTAGAAAATACAAACTTTCTATAGTAACAGAAAATAGATCAGTGGCTTTCTGAGGATGGGAAGGGGTCATGTAGGGATGAGGAGAAATTTCAAAGACATACATGGAAACTGTTGGGAGTGGGATATGTTCTTTATCTTGATTGAAGTAAGGGTTTCAAGGGTATGTATAAATATATCAAAACATCAAATTGTACACTTTCCATATATAATTTGGTCTGTTAGTTATACTTCAGTAAAGCTGCATTAAAAAACAAAACAAAACAAAAACTTACAACTTCACTGCCTTAAAGTAACAAAATGCGTGTGTGTGTGTGTGTGTGTATGTATGTGTGTGTGTGTAATACAAGCTATATACATATCTATTGCTTGTACACAGGAAACAAAACAAAACAGAGTAATGCAACTGCACATGCTTGTATTAATGAAAATATTTACAACAGCGCTGTTGAAATCAGAGGTAGCCTGTCCATATGGGTCATGGAACCCTCAAGGATTCCAGCCAACTGAGCTTTCACCATATATAATGTTTCATATTACCATAGCAGAGAGAAAATAATGTGGCAAATAAGATATTTTTGTCATATTTCATTGGCTAAAACAAGTCATGGTCCAGAGCTAGCTTTAAATTAAGTGCTTGTGAAGACCATTGATAGCTAGCTACTAGAATCTATCAAATGCCAAATTCACTTTCTATTTGCCTATAAAATGCACTCAGGCTCTTTGCAGGGGAAATAACTCAATAATTCACACAGTCACCTCATCAAGATCAAGGTCTAACAGTTTTTGGTAATGTATTGCAATTTCTTCACCATGATGTAACATAAGGTAATTTTATATTCTGGATATAATGTGTCTTTATCTGCAGATTGCACAACTAAAAAGAAAACGTTATCTATCCTCTGACACATCCTCTATACCGGGGGAGGTCGTGCAACATAATTCCAGACATATCAAGTTTTGGTCCATAGAAATACTGTAATCCTTTTGGATATCGAATGTTCTTTGATGGGTGAAAGACCTGAAATTAAGGTTCAAAATTATGTGTTGCCAATTCTGATCAGAAGCTTGAAGGACCGCACATCGCCTAAACCACGTGCTCCCCTCCCTAACTTTACTCCTATGAATAAGGTCCTATAGTCAAACAAAGTGCCTGCATTCTTCCATATAGCAAGCTTTAGTTCCCTGCCAGCACCAAACATTATTCAAAAGGGATAATCACATTCTCCTGAGAAATAGAAATTACTCCATTCTCTTGTTCCTACAAAACCTGCTTCCCATAATCCCTCCATTCTTGTCTTAAGTACAAACCTTAAGTTACATTCCATGGCATGGTGTCTTCCTGCCCTGTAGTTTTATATGTGACTAATAAAATGACAATATATATACATATAATTACATATTATCTATTATGTATTTATCTATTATAATTATATATTATGTAATATATATGTGACTAATAAACTTCCATGATTCCATCTGTCCAGTATCACGTGTTGTGTATATGGTCATTCCCAAACCCTAGAGTGGAAATGCCTCCTTCACCAACAGGTTTAAAAGATGGTCCAAACAATTAGTCTCCGATTGTGTTATTTTAGAAGAACTCCCTTGTCCATTTTTCTCTATGATCTCCTCTGATCGGGTGGTTGCCAGAGGCTGGGAAGTGGGAGAAATGGACAGATATTGGTCAAGGAGTACAAATTTCCAGTTATAAGATGAATATGTTCTTGGGATTTAATGCACAGCATGGTGACTATAGTTAACAATGCTGTACTGTACAACTGAAAGTTGCTAAGAGAGTTGATATTAAGTGTTCTCACCAGAAAGAAAGAAAGAAAGAAAGAAAGAGGAAAAGGAAAAAAAAAGAAAAAGAAACAAAAAAGAAAAAGAAAAGAAAGGAACAATTTTAGGTAATAAACATGTTAACTAAACTTATTGTTGTAATTGTTTTGCAATATATGTGTGTATCAAATCATCACATTGTACAGTGTAAACTTACACAACGTTACATGTCAATTATAAGTCAAAAAATCTGGAAAAAAATAAGGAATGGTTATAAGTGGATTTTGAATTATGGAGTCAGCAAGTGGGCAAATACTATAGGGACTGAACCTCCTCAGTGGTGGAATAAGGACTTTATTTTCTGGGTGAATACACTCTGAGCCAAAAGTTAGAGATATTATTTTATTTATTTCAATATACTTTATTTATTTCAACAGACAGATATTGGCTTGTTTTTGTTTTATTTTGCTTAAGCATGGGCAGGTCCCTAGTAATTTCCTTTGTCCCATCACTCTTATTCCTGCATTTTTTCACCAACTCTAATAATAACATTCCTGTCGGACATAAATTTAATGTTTCTTATTTTTCTCTTTTTTGGCACCCCATGTGTCATTAGTAGAATTCTAGGAAATACAACAGCAGGGACTAAGTCAGAAACCCTTCTGAATGAGAAGTTCCCACATAGAACAATCATAACTGTTAAAATCATCAAGCTTCAATACTTTGATGTGTTCCACTACTATACTTTGAAATATTTACCTATTTCATTTGTACAGAGTGAATAATACCTAATATACCAAATATACTGCCTAATAGGCCAAATATACTGCCTAATATACCAAAAGCAATTTTGCAAAAGGACCTAACAAGGATACAAACTTAGAATAAAGTACCGTTTTCATGGGTCATTTTTAATTACATCATAGCATTTACTGAAGTACCAGGAAACAAACATTTCCACAATTGCATATTGTTTACACCTTGACTTAATTTCAGTATAAATTATAAATTAGAATCTCCAATTCATACCCATTGTATCTTCGAAGCAGAATTCCACAGAAAATGTTACCAAGATCAAAGTGGTATAACATTGAAGAATATTGTTAGTCTCTCTTCATAAGATCAAAGATAGGATGATTTCAAATGCTGAAAAAGAAATTTATCTAACCCCATAGGAGACCAAATGTCAGATTTTAGATTAGAATAAGTAAATTAATACCCATTAAGACTGATGTGGAATTGGCAGGAAATTGTCAAGTTATAAGACACTAATATCTAGTACTATAAGTAAAAATAAATTCTCAAGTTAATGTTACAAGTCTAAGCATATTAAAAGAATCTGCACTAAAATTGAAAGATTACAACTTGTAATGATGAGAAAATGTCATGATTAGTTATACTAATGACTGCATTTATGTGTTCAGTTAACTCATTTAAGACCATATTCCTTGGTCAAAATAGAGTGAATATAGATGAACTGGATAAAAATTTGAGTTACACATGATTTGAAATTAAAATTCATATCTTTTGTTGAAAAAAAATAATTGCTGTATAAACAATAAATCACTGTGAAACATAAGGAAATTACAACAATTAATGAATGTGGCATAATATGCCTATAACAGAAGACAAATCCCAATGACTCATGAACTATTATATATAAGATGGTTCATATATGGCCATCCCCCAATTATAAGCTTATCTTCTTATCTACACTTAAAATAAGTATAATATGATCATTGTCCAGCTGGGGTTTGGGTATACTTATTTAATATGGCAGTCACAGGGAGTGACAAATTTTTGATGGTTATCTCAAATTCTCCAACTCTTACTGACAGAATGAATGTTTTTGATTGTTAATATTTTGCTATATAGCGTTTCATCCCTTTGGAGTTTTATAAGTATATATATCCTATTGAGTATTTGGGGGAGTTATATCCTTGGAGTTATCTAACTAATAGCCTCACAAAGCAATTAGACTTGGTCTTAGATTGACACTAAGAGCTCAATTCATACCTAAAGTGAAGAATCCACGAGTCTCACAAAATGTATAATCGATTTACTGTAGGAATGTTTTCTCTGGGTGTTTTTTTGTGTTTTGTTTTGTTTTGTTTTTGTGGATATATTCTTGCACCTTTCTTATTCTTCTAGTACAAGACTATTTTTCTTAATTTATCCATTGCTTACAAAAAACATATCATTATTGGCAAGACTAATGTATATTATAGCTTTATATCACTTTTTAAATTGGTTGTGCTAATGATAGCTGGAAAGAACTGGGTTATATAGTTAGTGTGGTGATTTTCTCTATCATATACTAGATTTAGAGAAGTTATTGTTGTTGAACTGAACAAGAAAGACTAGTTGAGAAATATGCAAACTTAAAGCTATAAAGAGGAAAATTATGACCAAATGATAATTTAAAAATGTATGTGACATACAGATGATTGTAGTTCTGATGGTCTTGACCAAAAGTTTGCATGCTTAATATGGTAATTTTCTTGTGATGAAGATTTTCTGATTTTACCAATTAATGATACAGGAAGTGTGCTCATAAAGATGTTGCAGGGCCCAAGGCAAAATGTGGCTAACTGTGGTTTTCCAAATTAGTCATAAGTCTAACAGACATGCAACAATTAGCTCTTAGGGACTACTTGGATTAGACCCTTACTGGTCTTTTCCCTGTGGAAGAGTCTCTCATAATTCAGGTGGAATAAGGAAGTTAAGAGCAAAACAAAAACACATGGAATATGTCCTTATACATGTAGTAGTCATCAAACTATGGCCAATGAACCTAACTGGTGACATGAGTTTTCGCTTATGGCCCTTGAGCCAAGGAAGATTTTTGCACGTATAAATGTTTGTAAAATCACAAGAGAAGAATTTGCCATAGGGATTGTGTGTAGCCAAAAACGCTTAAAATATTTTATGCGGTCCCTGACAATAAAATTTGAAAACCAATGACGTAGATAAACAATAGCAATAGGTATTATTATTATTATTATTATTATTATTATTATTATTATTAGCTAATTTTGTTGAAAGCAAGAGAAAAGCAGATTAATGTCAAAATAATTACTAAATTTTATACTTCCAAAACAAAATGTCTAATGGCCTTATACAAAGACCTAAGCCTAGTAATTTACCAAATATTACACCTTCAAATCAAAACTCAAGTTACTTAATACAAAACCCTAGGTCTGCCTACCTTATGCTAAGAACTAAGTCAAATTATTTATCATGTTATACACCTTAAAATGAAAAGATCTAATTACTTTATACTACAAACATCTGTGTTCCAATTATATTATACAAGGACATAGGTCTAAAGACCCCTACAAAGATCTATCCTGTTAGAAATAGTGTGCTAAGCACACTAAATTTGGCAAGAACTAAATCAAACTACTAAAGTTCAGATCATTATTGCATTCAAATCACCTGGTGGCAAATTGGAAAAAAAAATAGAATTTAGGCTTACACAACTGAATGAGTACATGTCTTGATGCAAGGAAGCTCTGGAACACTGCCCATCAAGGGTCTTTCATGCCATGTATAGAGGTAGAATTGATTTATAGCTATACTGGAAAAGATTTGGGAGTTCCTAGATGTCTGGGTGTTTTCTTATTATTTTTTTTTGACTCTTGACCAAAGTTAGGATGGAGGGATTTATGATATGCTGCTTAAAGCCAAATTTCCACAAATAACCTCCAGGGTGAATTTCTTTATTGGTATTTCAACTGACCTACCTGACTCCAGATAGTCTGGCAGGGTTACATGACAAAAATTACATAAAAACTGTACTAAAAAATTCTGCTTGGGTTTCTTCTAAAAACTAAGATTCTACACATAGATATTGGGGGTTCAATTTAGAAATAGACAAGAATCCATACACTAATGAGGACCCTGGAGAGCTTGCTCTTGGTCTGTTTCTAGAACCTCCTATTGCTTTCCCACACACTCTTTTTATCTTGGGGCACCATATCATTTGCCTTTAAATGAAGTCTTCTATGAGTATGTCCTATGGAGGCAGATGAGTCCTTTCAATTATCCAGATTTGGGAGACTTTGTATAACCTCAAGACCACTTCTAGAATTGTCAAAGGATAGTGAGACCATGGCTTAATATCCAAAATGAAAGGATAAAGCTGACTTTATAACTTACTAAAATGTTTACTATATATGCTTACTATATATGGTTAATTATATGCAGCTCAAGTACAGTATTCCAACTAATGCAGAGTGCTGATTTTAATGTGTGTATGTATGTATGTATGTATGTTTGTATTTTGTTGTTATTGTTATTGTTAAGCTTAGGAATCTGAGTAGTAGACTTTCAGAGGTAAAAGTAGATTGACATTATTTGCAGGAGAATGAGTGATTGATCAGCAATCAGAGGTGTGTTTATTGCACTGTATTCTTTACTGATTAGCTGACTTTCAAAAATGAGATGATGCCATTGATCTGTGTTTAGAGAGGTAATTTGCCTTTGGAGGAATATATAAATGTGTGTGTGTGTGTGTGTGTGTGTGTGTGTGTGTGTGTTGTGCTGTGTGTGTGTGTGTATGTATATCTTGGTAACTTATTAATAAAATATATATTTAACAATATATATTTTTATATTTAGTATATAATTCCTATGTTTTACTAATAAGTAACCAAGACACAAGATTACATAGGGTAAATAATGAGAAACTAAATATGCTAATCTTGTTTATAAAATTATCATATTTGTACAACCTCAGAATTTTAACTGTCTTGCTTTAAGAATATTTTATAACTTAAGATATTTCCAAGACATTTTTGAAAAATTTACTCTATCATTTTTTACTGTTTCATCAGGCATCATTTATACTAATTTATATCTATTGACAATAGTAATGCTTTAAATTCAAGAATATAAAGAATGCTATTCTCAATAGGAAAAAACTGTTTAAACAAATGAAATAAAATAATAAAATAAAATGAAGCCACTGCAGAGACCAGAGGCGTACTCTTTAGCCTGGCATTTACCGCAGATCAGTACCATTTTGAGATTATTTCCGAGATGACATTAGGACTAAGAAGGTTCTAATTTCCCTATTAGCTTTAAAACACATTAAAGCTAAAATTAGTTGAAACTGAAGACACAATCAGACTCTGGACCTAAAATGCAGTTATGATCTTAAAAATAAGAGGTTAATGTAAAAAATGATAATTAAAGAAGTATGGAAGGATGGAAGGAAGGAAGGAAAAAGGAAGGAAGCAAGGAAGGAGGGAGGGAGGGAGAAAAAGAAGGAAATAAGGAAATAAAGAAGCGGATTTATTTGCTCAGATGCTACAGGGGAAAAATGAAAAGGAAACACATAAAAGTGAGCTATAATGGATTATTCTATCATTATCTGCTTTTCTATTATTAAAAATATCTTCAACCAGTTAACTCTCTAGACTTAGCTGCTTAAACTAAGCCCTGAAATCAGCTCAGGCTGCATTTAATACATTGATCAAATCTGTCACATGGAAAAACAACCACCTCTTCTCACCTGCATTGCTTGAGATACTAAAATATAACAACCATATTGGTTTAAAGAGAATAATTTATGTTACATTTCATAGTAAATTTTATATAGGAAACGAATCCTTGGTATTCCATCTTTACACAGGGCTTTCTCCCTACCCTCCAACTCCACGGCCACACACACACATACTTACCCAGCATACAAATTTCTTGAGGTATCTTGTTGGGCTGTTCATATAAAGAAAATATCTCTTAGTCTCTTAAATAGAGTATTATACAACAGAGAAAAAGGTTTTGAAGATAGTTTGTTTTGTTCATTTTATGTCATTGCTATGAAAATGTGTAAGCAAATAAATTAAGTGAAACTATCCAGTCAGTAAATTGATGTCATTTTAGATAGTGATTATATATGTGGTGTGTGTGTGGGGGGGGTGTTTATAGTCAGTACTGTAGTTATTAGATCAAATAAAAAGGAAGATTTCATGAATTTCAAAAATACAAACTCTAAAATTGTAGTTGCATATAACGTATTTTTTTTCTTTTAACAGTCAAAAGAATGGAATTAAAGGCAAAAACATGAGATGTCAAAAATTTGAACCTGCATCTTTAGTATTGCTGCAAGATAGAATATTTAAGTATGCATGGTTAGTTTTGCATATGACAAAAGGGTATATTAAAGCATTATTTATGGCAGAAACCCAAGATTTTTTTCTAAATAAGAAACTTTTAAAACTTTTGGCAATAAAATGATCAGCAGCATTAAAAGGTGATGACATGGTTAACATTTGGAATGAAATTAGCACTTCATAGTCTGTCATACATATGCATCAGGTGACTCAATAACTGAGTCTGTCTTAACAAAATCGCAAGAACAGTCCACCAAAACAAAACAGAACAACAAAAGTGGCAGAATTGAAGGGCAAACATTGGGCCTGGGGAATTTAAAAAATGGTACTGACATTGAGACAGATATATGGACCGACAGAACAGAATACAGAGCACAGAAATAGACCTCTAAGGTCAACAAATATTTGACATAGATCCCAGAATATTTAATGAAATTAAGGAAAATCTCTTTAATAAATGCTGTTGGGAAAACTGGAAAACGACACACAGAAAAATTAAATTGTACTTATCCATCTTACACTACTCACAAAAATTACCTAAAAATAGGTTGAAGACTTAAACACAAGACCTGAAATCAGAAGCTCCTAGAAGAAAACATCAGAAATAAAGCTCTGCAACATTAGTCTTAGCAATGACTTTTTGCATGGCACCAAAGGACCAGCAATAAGAACAAGGACTACATAATCTTAAAAATGTTCTATACAATAAAAGAAATAATCAAAAGATGTGAAGGCCAATTATGGCATGTTAGAAAATATTTGCAAACCATATTCCTGATAAGAAATTAATATCCAAAATACAAAGAACTCATAAAATCAATTATGTAAAATACAAACAATCTGAGTATAAAATGGCAGAGGAGTTGAATAGACAGTTTTCCAAAGCAATTTACACCCTATGTAAATGGCCAACAGGTACTAAAAAAGGTGCTCAATATCGCTAATCATACTGAAAATGCAAACCAAAACCATAATGAGGTATCACCTCACACATGTTAGAATGGCTATCATTAGGAAGACAGGCAATAACAAGAGTTGAGGATATAAAGAGAACTCTTATTCACTGTTGGTGGAAATATAAATTGGTACAGCCACAATGGAAAATAGTATGGTGTTGCCTTAAAAAAAATTGAAACAGAACTACTATATGATCTAGTAATCCCACTTCTGGGTATGTATTTAAAGAAAATTAAAATAGGATATTGAAGAGATATCTGAACTCCCATGTCTACTGCAGCATTATTCACAATAGCCAAGAAATAGAAACAATTGTCCATCAGTGGATGAATAGACAAAGACAGAAACAGAATACATTTACAATGGAGTATTATTCAGCCATGAGAAAGAAGGAAATCCTATCATTTGTGACAAGATTGATGGACCTTGATGACATGATGTTAAGTGAGATATAAGTTAGAGGAGGACAAATACTGTATGTTATCACTTATATATGGAATCTTAAAAGGCCAAATTTGTGGTAACAGAGTAGAATGGTAGTCACCAGAGGCTGAAGAGATGAGAAAATTGAGGGGATATTCCAAGTGCGCAGACTTAAAATTAGAAGATAATAAGATAATAAGTTCTGGAGATCTAAGGTACACCATAGTGATTATAGTCAACAATAATTTATTATATATTTTACAGTTACTAAAAGATTAGATCTTAAATATTTTCACCACAAGAAAGAAATGGTAATTATGTCAGATGACAGAATGTTAGTTAATGCTATAATGGGAATCATATTGCAATATATAGATGTATCAAATCAGCATGTTCTATACCTTAAGCTTAGACAATTATTATATGTCAATTATATCTCAATTATTTTAAGGAGGCAAAAAAACAAACTCCTCTGGAAACATTGTTCAAATAGCCAAACATGCACTATCATTTATTCCATATTCCATGCATGTCTGTATCAACAAGATGATGGTGATATTCCTTCCAAAATGTTCTATTACACGATAGATCTGTTTTACATAGGTTCAAATAATTTTATGGAATTTGAAACCAAACAGGGAAATTTTAGCAGGAAATGATTTAAAAACAGCCATGTAATTTAAAACATTTTTAAATGTTTGTTTATTTTTGAGAGAGAGAGAGACAGAGTGCAAGGGGGGAGAGGCAGAGAGACAGGGAGACACAGAATCCAAAGCAGATTCCAGGCTTTGAGCTGGGGCCCTGACATGGGGCTCGAACCCACAAGCTGTGAGATCATGACCTGAACCAAAGTTGGATGCCCAACCGACTCAGCCACCCAGATGCCCCTTAACAGCTATGTGATTTAAAAATGGTAAGTAATGTGAAATAAAAATTGATCTGTTTCATTTCTACTGTCTAGACATTTATCCACATAATCTTTAGACAGCACTTGTCAGGGACTTTGCCCTATATTCCATATATGTTTCCCAGTATGAAAAAGTAATAATAACTTTGGCTGTAGTATCATGTTTATTGTTACAAAAATAAATGAATAAAAATTTAAAAATAAATATATATTACACAAAAGTATTAATATTTCTCTCTAAGTAATTTTAATTAAAAAAAAGTAATCAAATTCCTATTTGCCTCTATGGAAAATACACAAAAATATTGTTTCAGAATACAATTTTCATTTTCCCAATTCATTTTTTTTATTTTTAATTTTTTAAAATGTTTATTTATTTATTTTGAGGGAAAGAGAAAGAGCTTGAGTGGGAGAGGGGCAGAGAGAGAGGGACAGAGGGAGAGAGTCCCAAGCAGGCTCTGCACCATCAGCACACAGCCCAACGTGGGGCTCCATCTCATGAATGGTGAGATCATGACCTGAGCAGAAACCAAGTCAGGCGCTCAACCCACTGAATCACCCAGGCACCCCTTCATTTCCTCAATTTTAAAGTGGCTGTACTTTATTTTTTATTATTAGAAAAAATTATATAATTTATAAGTCAATATTATAGTTTTTAAGTTATCCTACTTAACTTTTAAGTAGGTAAGAATTTAGAAGTCTCTAATAAGAAATATAACTCCAATGAAGATTTTCTATATATTTAAGGTACATACTTTCCCCCAATATAGCACATGCCTGATGGGTGAGTTTTAGCTAATTTTAAAAAGTGCAAAGATCTTATTAAAGTTATTTGTTTATTAGGTAGACAGATAATATTCTTTTATAGATAATTAAAATCTATATTTAAAAGATATACTGTTTCTACTTAATTATGGTGACTCAAGTAACAAGCTGTACCATTTTGGTTATTAGTATATTTATAAATAATGTGTATATGTTTTTAAAATCAAAATGATAGATTTGTTAGAGAAAAATGAAACATCAAACTGAGAAGATGGTATGAATACAAAAATCTTTCCTCCCTTCCTCCCTTCATTCTTTTCCTTTCCCCTCCACTCTCCTCTAGGTATCTTCAAGTAAATGAATCCCCAAGACAAGCCACTAGAGTCTGATTTAGAAAATTATGTCAGAGAGAATAAATGCCTTTTAAATGGCACCCTAATGGCCCCAAAGAGTTAATGAACCTGATATTCTTCATGAACCGGATTCATTTTAAAGACACCCTTTCACAGATGAGGCGTGTGGCTAATTATATTTGCACATTTGGCTAGCTGCTTAGTCATGCAAAATGAGCAATATTATGGGCCATGAGTCACCAGCCATCTTGCCATATGGACATAATTTTCTGAATATCTTATATATTTTCAAGACTTTATGACAATAGTATCTTATTGTGGAATAAGATATAAGATTGTTTTTTTGAAACTGTTTCTCCCCGTTAAATACGCTAGGAGTAACTTTTAACAGAATTTTTAATGAAAGTAACTATTTCAAAATATCTCTTTTAAAGAAATCAAATTTTGAAATGGAGTTAAACAGCATACCTATCCTACTTTTTACGTGAAAATATCCAGCGGGAACTTCACACACAGTCCAGTGGAGAAACTGGAAAATCATCGAGAAATCAATACAGGACAAGATGATTCATATTTTCTTTCCCAAAATATAATGCAGGTATGAAGTATCTTTTATAATCCTTCTGTGTCAAGTTCTACTTTATAGGAAAAATGATCTAGTAGGATTAATGGTGCCAGTCTCCTCTGTGCAGTTATGTTATATTCTGAAATAGAGAATTTTTTATGCCTGTTGTTGAATAGATATGGCAAAATTCAATATTCACTTAGTTAATGTGTTATACTTTCCATAAACCAATACTGCAACTATTAACATTCAACCATCACATAAAAAAATAAAGAGTAATTGATTACTGAACAAATTAGGACTATTTATAAAGAACAAAAGTGATAACCTAAGTCTAAATGAGTGATATTCTTGGGCAGGTAGTGGAATGAATAAACACATCACTATTCATTATCATCAGAAAAGAAGTATGCAGCAGTCAGAATTACATTTAAATTTCTAAGTATTTCTTTTTCATATTCCATAGATATTCATAGTTCCATGAGATTTCTAAGACACACATGCTGAAGATGAGAAAAATCTGTTTGTTTTTTTTTTAAATCAGGGGCTGTTTTTTGTGTTGTTTGACAGCTTACATTAGAGTATTAAATAACTTAAAGTGCATTATTTGGAAAAATTATTTCATTTGGAAAATATTTCATAATTTCTTTTGTATGTGCATGCATTCATATGAATGTGTGTTTATAGTTGCACATACATGTGCCATTTAGGACTCTTTCAGCTTGGACAGATATAAACTCTTTGAAGGTAATATGTTGACTTAATTAAATACGAAAAACAAGGGGAGTTCTTGCACTAAGGTATGGCTTGATTCCAAGCTCAAACAATAGTATATGACTTGTCTTTCTTTCCATCTCTGTGATCTGCTTTCTACAGCCTTCAGTCACAAGTCCCAGCAACCTTACTTTGATAGTACCCAGCAGAAAATAGAGAATGTGTTTATGCACCTCCTTCTAAATAATCACATAAAGATACTCCATTGCCTTAGTAAGATAAAGGCCCTTGACCATTTCTAAACTGTTCTCATAGCCACAGCAATGTGATGTTTGGCTTTGGCCAGTGAGAGTTGAGTGATTAATCCTAAAATCAGGGATGAAGTCAATCATCTGAAGTATATGAATAAAAAGTGACAGAGGGGACAGTTATTCAGAGAAAAATTGATATACGATCTCCAAAAACATAGTGAATAAATGTTGAGGTGAAAAATAATACTGTCATTCTTAATCATGACACAATATAAACAGTGTACAGTTTACACCCCAGACTAGCCTCCCTCTCACTTGATATTTGATAGAACCACTTGGCAGGCTGTGCACATTGGGATCTGTCTTTTCTATCCTCTTCTTTAATGTCCTGGTTCTCTGCTCTTTACCTATTTTTCCTATATAGTATACTGGTTGATTTCTGATGTTATTTAATATTTTACCATTTGTCCAATTATTGACTGGTCAGAAGTGACCCACTACAGAACATTGTTACTCTGTCTGTAATTGCTCAACACTCAGAAGACAAATGTATGCAATTCTAAAATCCTATGTGGCTCCCATTTTTAAAACATAGTGTGTGCTGAATGGCATTGCATCATCCTTTTTGTAAAATTGATGTTGGATTAGTCCTTTTTTTTAATAACCCTGATTTATAGATAGAGGAAATCATAGATGCTGGACGGCTACTCAGAAATTAACCCCATTATGTTATATCTTATTGGATAGGAACAGCTTGTGTTGTTCTACAAATTTTAGTTTGGTTCTTTTATTGTAAAATATAGATTTATTTTAGCACAAAAATAAATTAACGTGGTTATATTTCATCTAAAATAATCTAGAATGTGAAAGCCAAAACTGATAGAAGTTAGGGGATCATCACTTCCCATCTCTATTCCAGAATTAGAAGTTTTGACATTAATAAAATATTCATATTACATTTTATCTTTCAAATGTAAAATTATATATAAAACAATTATATGTATTTCACAGATGTGAAACTCAATTCTAGTATAAACAAAGATGTGTCTTTGATGCACTAGAACTTTAGAAAAATATTTGCATGCTGATCAAATGAGAAAAAAATGCCTTCGATTATTTTTGAATGAATGGTCATAAATAAATTTTAACTAGGTAGGTTCTAACAATGTACCCCTAAATTCTTAAATGTTTCTATGTACAAGATGCTATGGTAAGCCCTTTATAGAACTATTTCCATTTAACACTTTCAGCAATTTTTTTAGGTAAAAAAATACATGCTTAAACTGTTTAAGCGAGACACCCATTTTAGAGGTACCAGAGATAAAATCAAAACAGTTTCACACCTACGCCTTTCTCTTAACCACCATAATTTATAAGGTTATGGATAAATTTGTGAATTATCAATATTTATACTCTTTATATTATGGCAAAATTTCAAATGAAACAGGAGCTATTAGTGAGATTATTTTTGGTAAGGTGGTTAAGTTCATTCTTGTCTAATCACTAGTTCTTAAATAAAACTTATTCTAAATAATGTTTATTCAAAGATTAATAAATGTGAGTTAATAGTCTATGTAGTGAAATACATTTCAGGATTATAACTATCATGTCATTCACTTTATGTCAAGAAAGGTGAATTTATTGTTTGCACAAAGGCTGTGATAAAATAAATAACCATGTTGAAGGGGGTAAGCCATGAATCTGCTTTTCTCACTTTTGATAATTCCACTGTGTTGTTCAAAGGTTTATTCTGGAAGTTTGGAACTATTCAAGTGGATAATTGAGTTTGGGGGAACTCAAATGATAGATGGAATCAGTGTTAATTAAAGTACTTGCCTGGGGCCTTTACAGTGCTCTCTTAAAGAAAATAACATCCCCCCAAAGCAGCCATTGCCAATTTTTTTTTCTTACAGCCTCTTCTAAAATGTAGAAAATAAACTATTATTTTTTCCTTTCTAAAAATGACTCACAATCCAGAGATCTAATATATATCAATCCCTCTCCTTCATTCTTAAATATACCTTAAAATGTACCATCTCCAGAAAAGAACTTTAAAAAATTTAGGATGGGCCATCTAAAACTGAGCCATTAAGACTTTAAGTTATGCTTTCAAGAAGCATTATATTTCTATCCAATTTTAGAAACTTTAAAGTTGAGCCATAACAATTGACTATATTTAAACATTTTATTTTAAATCATGAAATATATTTCCTATCCAAAATCATACATTGTACTATATTAAGAAAATCAAAAAGGCTGATACAGTGGTGTGCATACAATGCAAATTTGTGATTCACTGATGGATAATGTAAGTTTTCTACCAAATAATACTTTTAATGTTTACTGGAGATGAACTCTGGCTAACTACACTTGAAATTATTATAACAAAACAAACTATCAATAGTTAAGTCATTCCTTAGGTTATGCCTACAAGTTTGCCAGTAATGACTGATGCCCGGAGTTCCGGAATTACTCTGTCCAGGCTGTTTGGGATTTGTTTCCATTCTGTAAACTACTCCCTATCTTCTAGTACATTTCCTTTTCTTTTAAATTATCCTGTAGTTCCCATTTCTTGCCACTCAAGAATCTTCTGTTAAATTTGAATTCCAGTATAGTTTGTGTAGTGTTATATTAGTTTCAGGTGTACAATATAGTGATTGAACAGTTCCATACATCACCCAGTGCTCATCACAAGTGTCCTCCTTAATCTCCTTCACCTATTTTGCCCATCCCCCTACCTATCTGCCCTCTGGTAACCACCGTTTGTTTTCAATAGTTAAGAATCTGTCTCCCAGCGGGCCTCTCTCTCTCTCTCTCTCTTTTTCCCCTTGCTCCTTTACTGCTTTCTTCAATTCCATGCTTCTCAAGAATCTTAGTTGATATACTTCTTTATATTATGTGTTGTAAATTTTAGGAGCACATTTTTTTCTGAAATGTTCAGTTTTAATCTGCTTGGTAATATGTATCTTACTTATTTGTTCATATTAAAAGCATGCTTTTGGTGTTTTTTTTAACGAATTTTAAGTCAAAGAATATTGCTACAAATATCAGCATGATATGTAGGCCTAACCAAAAAGTTACAACAAAGTGTACTAATTTTAGTAAATTACACTAATTATAGTAAAACAAAACTAAGAGCAAATTAGATATAGATATATAGATATAGATATAGATATGTAGCAAAAATTTCCATTTGAAAACCACACCATGTCATAACCATACCATGAATAACTAATGAGAAAACGCTCTTTGCAAGACACAATTGGAACTTGTGCACTGCACAGTAGGAACTTTGGAGTTTAGCCAGCCATTGCTTGGTATGTATACCACTTATTAGAATACTTAATACACCTAGACAGGAAATTATGAATGAATGACTATTCTTCTCTGACTACCAAATTTGGGTTTAACTACTCATTTGGCTACTAGGAAGTATACCAGAAAACATTCATCTGCAAACATGAAAATCAATGAGATTGTACTTCATTTTCCATCAGGAATAGTATATCCAAAGGAATATAAAAGGAAAGATATTTTGAGAATTATTTCCATTATGAAGATTCCATAGACAGGCTGTTCACAATACTTGACATAATACTCCCTTAGTTATCCATTTAACTGATGCTCATTTTCTACTTGTAATGTGTCACCTAACTGGTCCTTATGTGCAGTAGGTTAATTTAACATAAACTAAAGACTTCTAAGTCCTATTAGCCTATGTGTTTTTCAAATTGGATTATTCACAGGATGTAAAATAAAGCAAAAAGTGATTCTTTAATGGAAACATTAGTGTCTTCATTGAAAAACATGCCATGGATAACATTAAATATAATAATATACCAATTTATAGTATATTTTATATTAAGAAAAATCAATCTACGTTATCAGTTGATTCCATCTAAATGCTGTATGGCATCACAGATTTTTTTCCCAATTTTGTGCATAAGTGAATTGGAGTTCAGAAAGGCTCAAGGTAACTAATATAATAATGAAGAATTTAAATATGGATTTCTCCAGAATTATGTGTTCTCACAAATTTCACGTTTTCAGAGGTAGGCAACTTTTGTAGACAGCTACAATAAAATTGTAAAAGACATGAAGAAGTGAGGGATAGCATAAGTAATAAGAGGAAAACCAATAAATTAAAACAGAAAATGACATTCAGATGGGAGGGTATTTGAAGACAATGTTTATAATTTTACCAAGGTCAAATTTGCTTCAATGCTTTATTCTTTTCAAATTTGGTTTTAATCACCTAGTAGGATCAAAGGTTATGCAAAGAGATCATATGATTAACAAGCCCAGGCTTTTGGGGAAGGAAGTATTAGGAAAGCATTTTAATAGTGGGCTCGATAAAAGGAAGGTCATCAAAGTACATTTATATTTGAACATTAAACAGCACTTCTTTGAAGTGCTTCCTGATGAGATTCCACTTAGTTAAATATTCTTCCAAAATGCTCTCCTAGCATTACATCCAAATGGGAGAGAGGGTGGGGACCAACTAGTGTGGAGTTCCCGAACAGAGAGAGAAAGCTTTATGCTTCTATCAGGTTCAGAATCTTTTATTTATTTTTTAGGTTCTATTAAATGGTATATATGTCAGTTCTTTCCATGAAAACAATGTTTTATCTATCCCTTGATCTTTATGGAATTGCATGCTCCTTTAAACAAACAAATGCATCAGAAATGCATTTATTCACCAGCACACAACTTATATTTTAATTGATTTGAATGGGAGCTTTGAATTTATTGATTGGGCCATAAAACAACCACTCAGCTAATTGGGTTAAAACTTATCTTCTAATGAATATTTCTTACTTAGAGGAGTTGTGCTTCACACAATAATGATTAATGGGCTTCCTGTTAAAAACAACCACATTGATTTCATTTTAACATAGCTCTACATAAATTATTTCTGTAATTATTTATGTAAGTTTCCCTTTTTACAATATTAAATGTTATGGCATGGATCGACTAAACCCTTTGTACATAGTTAGCCCTGACACAGACTTTACAGGTAATCTTGTGTTTTAAAAAGGTGAATGTAAGTCGCATTAAACCACTGGATCAGTGCCTCCATTGCAAATCAGTAAGATGCAGGATTTACTCTTATTTAGTCCTATATAAAGTAGTAAAGCCTTTGTTATTTCACCCTACACAATAGACTCCCCCCCAAGACTGACGCTGATGCCTTTGCATATTTTCAAAGCTCTTACTCAGTGTAGTTCTCTCTTGTCTGTCCTGCAAACTCTAGCTGCCTTGCTCTTCCCTTTCTCCCAAGTCTTCTCAACACAGGGAGGCACCTTGCTCCACCAGAGTCCCCTCCTCTTCTGCTGTGGCTTGAAAAATCTCTCCAGATGCTATCCTGGGGGCAAACCTAGATTTCAACTTGTTTGTTTCCCAATTGCAAGGATCACTGTCCTGGGTTGCCTTATGTTCAATGTTTCAAAACCACTGCTATGTTTTGTCTGGTCTTTTAATTGCTTCAAGCTGAAGGTAACACCTCTGGCCTGTTTCTACATCCTGGCTATAAGTAGAACTCCATTTGTCAGCTCTTACTGAGAAAATTACAATTTCTGAATATAAATGCTAAAATATATACAGTGGGGATACACACGTGAAGGAAGTAGGCACAACAATATTCATATCAGGCAAAAGAGGAAAAAATAATTATTGATGATATAAAGGGATACCACATAATCATAAAATGAAAAAAACACAGAGGATATAAGAAATTAACATTTTTGGTAGATGGGTGTAATTATGTACTCTCAGTTACATAGAGGAAAAAGAAGACAAGTAAAATTTTTATATATCCACAGTCACTATAAAAAATCTATTCCTTAATTACCTATTTTGTCACTTGGCAGGTAATGACCAGCAAAACCTTACAAAGACTACAATAATAGCCTTTATCTAGTAGAAATAATTGAAAATCTAGTACAAACCTGAAAATAAAATTTTATATTAGTTTCAAGGACACATGGAACTTAGTGAAAATCTAACCTTAGAAGTCTTATTTATTTATTTATCTATTTATTTATTTATTTATTTTAATTATTTGTTTATTTGTTTGTTTATTTATTTATTTATTTATTTACTTATTTATTTATTTCAGGAGAAACAGAATCACCTCCAGACTCGGTAGAATTACCTGTTTCATCGTCTTTATAGAAGTTGCAGTCTAATAAAGGATGTTCTTAGGAGTAAATTAAGTTCCTTAGTCTTAGTTTCCGGAGGGAATTATGTACGTAATTGGCTGGTCTCAGCAAGTCATTTAATGTTGGTGTCAGTGCTGTTGGTGATGTCCCAGGTGTATGTGGGTCTCTGGCACCCGTGGAAGTTCCTGGAGACAAAGCCAGCACCCTGTGTCCTCCTCATCCTCAGTGTCCTCATTATCATCTTTGCTAATGGTAGTGATTGGACAACAATGAAATAATAAATGGTGTTTCAAAATTGAGTGTTCCACCTAACATCATACACATATATAAATTCCAGGTAACATAAATTTTTCCATTAAATATTATTAATCCTTTTCTGATGTTTATACTGAAAATATGCATCTCAAATAATAATATGGAAAAACATGAAAGTGTTTTTTGATTACAAACATAACACTTTAAAATGTTATATTAAATTCAGGAAAATATACTTATAGATTTATTATAGAAAAGGATATCTAACAGCAGACTAAAGCATAAAAGGCAGAAGAATATAGTTTATACTTTTCGCACCACAATATTACTCAAGATTTAGCAATTCCCACTGATAAGGAAATATTCTTGAAAAGTATGTGCAAATATCTCAGGAAGATAAAAATTGTTTTTGTACAAGGTTATTTTATTATAATGATGCTTAGAATATTTTAAAAGGTAGCAATACTTCAAATATCTTTTTTTAAGTTTATTTATTCTGAGAGAAACAGAGGCAGTGCAAGTTGGGGAGGGGCAGAAAGAGAGAATCCCAAGCAGGTCCACACTACTAGTGCAGAGCTTGATGTGAAGCTTGAACCTATGAAGCCATGAGATTATGACCTGAGCTGAAATCGAGTCAGATGCTCAACCGACTGAACCACCCAGATGCCCCAATACTTCAAATATCTTAAAAGTACATTAAAATAAAAATGCATGCTAAATACACAGGTATAATTTAAGAATATATATTGTGTATGTGTGAATATATATATGCATACTTATAAACACCAGAACATAACTTACAAAGTATATATAAATATAAATGCATAAAAATATATATGTTTATATATTAGAATATAATATAGCAATTAAAATCTATGAACAAATTTTATATGCATCAGCTGATAAAATTCAAAAGCTATGCTGAGTATAAAACATTTGCAGAAGTAGATAGCATTTATTTGATATTTTATCACAAGAAAAACCTTTTTCAATCTTTCTATTGTTTAAGAATTTCCAAATTCATTACAGGAGTCCCTTCTGGAGAAGAGGAAGATGAATAGATTGTGGAAGAATACATAAGAATCTTCCTTATATGTAAGTTCCTTTCACTTAAAATAGCAACAAAATAATACTCGGAGCAAACCTGACAAGATGGTACGATTTGACAAAGTTGAGCTTTCAGTTTACAGCTGTACATCAAATTCTTTTGTCTTTTCTGTTCATATGAATAATATTTTAAGTAAAATTAATTTAAGGAAAATATCTGAGGAGCACCTGGGTGGCTCAGTCGGTTAAGCGTCTGACTTATGTTCAGGTCATGATCTCATGGTTCTTGAGTTTGAGCCCCGCATTGGGCTCAGTGCTGACAGCTCATAGCCTGGAGCCTGCTTTGGACTCTGTATCTCCCTCTCTCTCTACTTCTCCCCCACTTGTGCTCTGTCTCTCTCTGTCTCTCAGAAATGAATAAATGTTTAAAAAATTAAAAAAAAAAAAATTTAGGGGCGCCTGGGTGGCGCAGTCGGTTAAGCGTCCGACTTCAGCCAGGTCACGATCTCGCGGTCCGTGAGTTCGAGCCCTGCGTCAGGCTCTGGGCTGATGGCTCAGAGCCTGGAGCCTGTTTCCGATTCTGTGTCTCCTTCTCTCTCTGCCCCTCCCCCGTTCATGCTCTGTCTCTCTCTGTCCCAAAAATAAATAAACGTTGAAAAAAAAAAAAAATTTAAACCTTGCCTTTAGGATTGGAATAATTCAACCCTTTAATTATAGGCAAGAATGATAGGAAGGATATTAATATGAGGCTTAACTTCATAAAATTCCTGAGCTTAATGTACAAAATTTCCAGAGAATGAACATATGACTGACAAATGACTAAAAGTTATATTGCCAGCATCCTCATCTGCTAGATAAGTAGGGAATAGCATCTGGAAACTTCTACAAGACGAGATCACAGCCCCAAAATCTTTTCTTAACCAAGATATCATTCACTCACATAGCATTAAAAAAAGGTACATTTGAAGATATAAAAAAATTCAGAAAATAAAAACAACTGTTTATTCCTTTAAAGAAAGTACACAAGGGGCGCCTGGGTGGCTCAGTCGGTTAAGGGTCCAACTTCGGCTCAAGTCGTGATCTTGCGGTCCATGAGTTCAAGCCCTGCATCTGGCTCTGTGCTGACAGCTCAGAGCCTGGAGCCTGTTTCAGATTCTGTGTCTCCCTCTCTCTCTGACCCTCCCCCATTCACGCTCTCTCTCTCTGTCTCAAAAATAAATAAATGGTAAAAAAAAAAAAAGAAAGAAAGAAAGAACACAAGAATCCAACTAAAAAACGTAAGCAAAAGATAAATTTCTAAATCCGAATAGTGACTTTCACAACATATTTAAAGTATTTTTTCCTAAGCTCTGCTGATTAAAAGAACGGACAAGAGAAAAACTATTAAGTAAAGAGTACAATAAATATTGACTATGCATAATTAAATAAATATGCATATGTATTTATAGCTATATATATCAGATATGTATAGCCATTATATATAATATGCATAGCCATAAATACATGTATATTGATTGATATATGAAGTACCTGAAAATTTATAACAAAACTTTTTTTTAAATAAATGGATATTCTTGAAATACAAAGGCATCTTGCAAAGGATAAACTAATGTTCTGAGATTATAGGTGAAAAACAATCTCACTAAAATCTAAGCATTTAGATGGGGCCTTGCATAAAAAACCTACAAATATCATTAAATGGAAATAAAGTAGTTTAACCCAATGGTTTTAAAATGATTATGTTATTGTGAAAAGGAAAACATTATATATAATAAATATATATTTTTATGTGTACTTGTAAAACTTTACCCAAAAAGACCATATGCTGTGTAATAAAGTTAAGTCACCAAAGTTTGAATCTTGAAACAATTTAGGTTATTTTATAGATGAGAGTGGAATCAGGTCAGTATTACCAATAAGTCAATATAAAATTGAATTTTAAAATTATATCTCAATTACATCATTGTAGCAAATATTAGGAATCAATATAAATAAAAATGTGTAAAACATCTATACTAAAATATAAAACTATTATTGTGAAAAATACATAAGATTTTTTTTGATTACCTACTTGTATGTATGTATTTATTTATTTTAATTTTCACTTATTTTTGAGAGACAGAGAGACAGAGTTCACGTAAGGGAGGGGCAGAGAGAGAGGGAGACAAAAATCCAAAGTAGACTCCAGGCTCTGAGCTGTCAGCACAGAGCCTGACGCAGGGCTTGAACCCATGAACCTTGATATCATGACCTGAGCTGAAGTCGGACACTTAACTAAGACACCAAAGAGCTCCTATTTATTTTTTATTTTAATATAACTGTATTGTTTTATTTTTTCCCAAGTTTTTATTTAAATTCCAGTTAGTTAATATATATTGTAATATTAGTTTCAGGTGTAGAATTTAGTGATTCATCACTTACATACAACAGTGCGTACACATCACAAGTGCACTATTTAATCTTCATTACATATTTAACCCACCCTCCAACTCCTTTCCAGTATCTAACAGTTTGTTTTTTACAGTTAAGAGGCTGTTTCTTGGTTTGCCTCTCTCTCTCTCTCTCTCTTTTTTAAATTTCTTGTTTCTAAATTTCACATATAAGAGGAATCTTATGGTATTTATCTTTCTCTGACTGACTTATTTCACATAGCAGAATACTTTCTAGCTCCATCCACATTGTCGCAAATGGCAAGATTTCATTCTTCTTGATGGCTAAGTAATATTCCCTTATCTATCAATATCTATGTCTATCCATCTGTCTGTCCCACATCTTTTTAAACCATTCTTTAGTCAATGGATGTTTGGGCTCTTTCAGTAATTCGGCTATTGTTGATAATACTGCTATAAATATTGGGGTGCATGTATCTCTTTGAATCAGTAATTTTCTATCTTTTGAAATAGTAGTAGTGCAATATCTGGGTGGTCAGGTAGTTCTATTTTTAACTTTTTGAGGAACCTCCACACTGTTTTCCATAGTGCCTGTACCAGTTTGCATTCCCACAGCAGTGTGACAGTTTCCCCTTTCTCTGTATCCTCACCAACACCTGTTGTTTCCTGTGTGGTTAATTTTAGCCATTCTGACAGCTGTGTGGTAGTATCTCATTGTAGTTTTGATTTGTATTTCCCTGATGATGAGTGATGTTGAGCAACTTTTCAGGTGTCTGTTAGCTATCTGAATGCCTTCCTTGGAAAATGTCTATTCATGTCTTCTGCCTATTTTTTAACTGGATTATTTGGGTTTTGGGTGTAGAGTTTTATAAAAAAAATGAATAAGGTCTTAAGAAATTAAAGATATATCATATTCACTGAAGGAGAAATCAGTACTGTAACATAGATAATTTCCCCAAATTATTTTAAGGATTCAATGCAACATTAACTACAATCACAGATCTAATTTGTTGTGAATATTGACAAACGGATTCTAAAACATACAGAAATACATTTGCCCAACTTAGCAAAGTCAATTTTTAAAGACAAAAAAGTGGTGACTTAGACTATAAGGTATCAAGATTTATTACAAAGCTAAGGTAATTCAAATTGTTTTTGATATAAGAATACACATATAATTGGAAGACACCTGAATGTGTAGAAATGAAACACTGGCATATAATGACCTAAATTATGACAAAGGTCATACTGCAGTGTCATATACAAGTGACAATCTTTGATAAACAATGAGTCAATTGCATATTCATTGAGTAATAAAGGGTCTGAGACAAGGTCATTATATTGTGATAAAGGAGTCAATCCAAAAAGATAACATAAGTAAATATTAATGCACTCATCAAAGGGTACCTAGGTGTAAAGCAAATGTTAACAGGCCTGAAAGGAGAAAGAGACAGCAACACACTATTAGTAGGGGACTTTAATACCCTACTTGCAACAAAGAATTACATCTAGACAGAAAATCAATATGGAAACATTGAACTTAAAGTACAAGTTAGACCTAGTAGTTCTTTCTGAAGCATTCCATCCATCCAGCAGAATACATATTCTTCTCAAGTGAACATAGAACGTTCTCCAAAGTAGATTATATGCTGGAGCAGAAGTATGTCTTGACAAACATAAGAAGATTGAAATCATATCAAGTGAGTGCCTCGATGGCTCAATTGGTCAAGTGTCTGACTCTTGATTTTGGCTCAGGTCATGATACCAGTGTTATGGGATTAAGACCCATGTTGGCTCCATGCTGAGTGTGGAGCCTGCTTATGATTCTCTCTCTCCCTCTGCTCTCTTCTCTCTCTCTCAGAAAAAAAAAAGAAAAAGAAAAAGAAAAAAAATTCATATCAAGCATGTTTCCAACAATAGTGGTATGAAACCAGAAATCACTAATAAGAAAAAAAACTCAAAAATTACAAATATGTGGATATTTGACAACATGCTACAGAACAACCGTTGGATCAACGAAGAAATTTTAAAAAGAAATAAAAAATATCTTGAGACAAATCAGTATGGAATATAACATACCAAAACTTATGGGATGCAGCAAAAGCACTTTTGAGAGGGATGTTTATAGTCATAAATGACTACATTAAAAAAACAGAAACGTCTCTAATAACAACCTAACTTTACATCTAAAGGAATAAGAAAAAAGAAAAACAAACAAATTAAGTCCAAAAGTTAGTAGGACGAAAGACAATGAAGAGTGGAAATAAATGAAATAAAGACTAAAACAATCAAAAAAAGTAAGAGGTGGTTATTTTTTTTAATGTTTATTTTGAGAGAGAGAGAGAGAGAGAGAATGGGGAAGGGACAAAGAGAGAGAGGGAGACAGAGGATCTGACAGCAGGAAGCCTGATGGGGGGGCTCGAACTCACAAGATTATGACCTGAGCTCAAGCCTGATGGGGGGGCTCGAATCACAAGATTATGACCTGAGCTCAAGCTGGACACTTAACCAACTAAGCCACCCAGGTTCCCCAAGAGGTGGTTATTTTAAAAGATAAACAAAATGGACAAATGTTTACTTAGATGTGGCAAGAAATAGAGTTCAAGTAAGCAAAATTAGATATAAATCAGATTTTACAAATACTACTACTCAATACAAAAGATCATGAGACTACTATAAACAGTAATTAGCCAACCAACCAAAAAACCTAGAAAGAAAGAAATTCCACAAGCTACCAAGTCTCTATCATGAAGAAATAGTACATTTGAACAGACTAACTAATAACAAGATTGAATCAGTAATCAACGACCTCCCAACAAAGAAGTCCCTGACCAAATGGTTTCACTGGTAAATTTCACAAAACATTTAAGGTATTAAAGCCAATCTTTTTGAAACTTAAAAAAATAGAAAAGGGGGGAAATACTTCCAAACTCAAAAGTCCAGCATTATCTTAGTAAGAAAAAAGAGATGAGGACACTAAAAGAAAATTATAGGCCAACATCCCTAATGAACATAGATCTAAAAATCCTCAAGAAAACATTAGCAAACCAAATTCAACAATACATTAAAAGGATCATACACCATGACCAAGTGGAGTTTATTCCAGGGATGCAAGGATGGTCCAACATCCACACATCAATCAATACAATACACAACATGAACAAAATGAAAGATAAAAGTCATATGATCATCTCAATTAATGCAGAATAAGCACTTGACAAAATTCAACATTCCTTAATGACAAAAACTCTCAACAAACTGGGTATTGAGGAAACATACCTCAACATAATAAAGACCACATATAACAAGCCCACAACTAACATCATACTTAATGGTGAAAGTTTGAAAGCCTTTCATGTAAGATCAAGAAAAAGACAAGGATTCCCAATCTCACCAATTGTATTCAATTGCTGAAATTGTATTCAATTGCTGAAAGTTCAAGCCAGAGCAATTAGAGAAGAAAAAGGAAAAAAAAAGGGCATCCAAATTGGAAAGGAAGAAAACTGTTACTATTTCCAGAGGACATGATATAATATATAGAAAAACCTGAAGACTCCACCAAAAACTGTTAGAACTACACAAATTCAGTAAAGTTGCAGGATGTAAAATCAGTATTAAAAAAATAAAAAATTTGTATGTCTACACACTAACAATGAACTATCAGAGAAATCAAGAAAAAAGAGTCTTTCTTATAATTAAATAAAAAAGAATAAAATACCCAGGAATAAATCTAGCCAAGGAGGTAAAAGTCCTGTACACTGAAATCTGTAAGATATTAACAAAATAAATTAAAGAAGACTAAATATATATTTCATACTCATGGATTTGAATAATTAATGCTCTTAAAATGTCCATATTACTCTTAAAATTTCCATATTACACACAAAAAAATTACAGATTCAATGCAATCTCTATCAAAATTATAATAGCATGTCTCAGAAATAAATACAACAAATAATCGTAAAATTTGTATGGAACCATGAAGAGCCCAAATAGCCAAAGCAATCTTGGGAAAGAACAAAGCTGGAGGCATCATGTTTCGAGATTTAAAACTGTATAATAACACGTACTAATCAAAACAGGTTGGTATTAACATTAAAAAAAAAAGACACATAGACAAATTACAAGGAATAGAGAGCCCAGAAGTAAACATATTCAAACATGGTCAATTAAATTACAAAAAAGGAACCAGGAATACACAATGGGGAATGGGTAGTTTCTTCAACAAATGGTGTTGGGAAAACTGGAGCGCTACATGAAAAGAATGATCCTGAAACCCTATATCATACTGTCCAGAAAATCAACAGAAAATAGCTTAACAACTTGAACATAAAATATGGAAATGTAAAACTCCTAGAAGAAAACATGGGGTTAATCTTCAAGACCTCAGTTTTGGCAATGATTTTCTATTTGATTTCAAAACCAAAGGCAACAAAAGCAAAAAATCAACTAAGGTGGGACTATATCGAACAATCAAGCTTCTTCACAGCAAAGGAAACTTCCAACAAAATGAAATGGCAGGGGCACCTGGGTAGCTGAGTCAGTTAAGCACCCAACTCTTGATTTTGGCTCAGGTCATGATCTCTTGTTCATAAGTTTGAACCCTGCATCAGGCTCTGTACTGACAGCACGAAGCCTGCTTGGGATTCTCTCCCTCTCTCTCTGCTTCTTCCCTGCTTGTTCTCGTTATCTCTCTCTCTCTCTCTCTCTCTCAAAATAAAAATAAATAAATAAATAAATAAATAAATAAATAAATAAACTTAAAAAAATGAAAAGGCAACCTATGGAATGAGCAAATGTACCAATTCCCATCAAAAACATCCATGAACTACCTTTTGCTTTCTGGCTATAAATTCCCACTTTTCCTTACTGTATATGGAGTGGAGCCCAATTTCTCTCCCATACTGCAAAACCCCATTCTGGTATACCTCCTAAATAAAGTTTGCCCTATTGTTCTTTAGCAATGTCAAGAATAATGTTTTTTTCTACTAGCAAGATCTCTCCTTCTTCCTAAATGTCACCAGTAAGATCTTGTTTCCTATTCTTTCCCAATCAGATCTCTAAGTCTGAAACAAACAAAAACTTGTGAAGTTATACATTAAACCTGTGTTGTAATTTTCCAACACACAAGATTAGCAGTGGCTCATTAATTTCAGCTGTGTCTGCCCTTAGGGTTTTTGTTTGGCTGTGATATAAGAGGTCTTTTAAGGAAATTATAGAAACTTTTGTTGGTTTTTTGTCCATGCCTTAAGATGCAAATTTTAAAACATAAATCTATTCTTTTTCCAGGGTAAACAGAAGCAGACAGCCACAGTCCTTACATTCCCCATGATCCCTAACTCATGCTAGTCTATTATTTCTCTTTTCTTCAATAGTTACTTCATTTCTGTACACTGAATGATGTGGCTTTCCACGTCACTTTACTGAAACTAGATCCTCACTGCCTACAAAACTAATTGGTATGAAACCTATACATATACCTATTCCTTAAATGTTTATGATCTCAATTACTCTACTGAGCAGTATTCTTAATTACAGATAACAGAAATACCTTGTTATTTTTCATATAAGGGAATTTAATGAAGGAAGTGTGTTTGTGTGTGTGTGTGTGTGTGTGTGTGTGTGTGTACACGCATATAATAGCTTTCCAGGATTATTGAGGAGGGCTGAAATCTCTCTAGTCTGTCTCCAGAAATAAGATTTCACAACACAAAACAGACCTGTCCTTCCCAGTTCTGCAATCTGGCATCCTGAATCAGGAAACTCCTATTATAATTTCAGACATCAGAACCATGCTGATTTCCCTATCATCAAGAACAGCAAAATGATTGTCTTCTTGAATGCTCTTATCTCTGAATACTTTGGTTCTACTTCAAAGCCTGCACAAATGTATCCAACTAACATCTTAAATACTACCTTAATCCCAAATATCAAAGAATGCAAGCTTCTGCATTTTAGAAATAATTTGAGAGGAAACCAAACAAGTCAATAAATATCAGTCACACCTATTTACTTGTGGTTTTAGATGTATGGAACAGTTTTCCAGTTCCCAAATACTGTACTTATATTTCCACTAGCAATATGTTAATATTCCCTTGTCCCACATTTTGTGTGATATGTCTCATTGTATAATGCTCAAAATCCTAGTGGCTACAAATTGATGCTAAACCAATCAATTGTTTTGTCACATACTTCTATTATAGATACTTTGAGCAAAATTTTTGTTATTCATGAAAGTTTAAAAATCTATTTGTCAAAATTCATTGACTAATACAGATATTAAAATATATTACTATGTGTGTGGATTTTTTAAACATGTAATTTTTCTATGAAATTTTTATGCTATTTCTCACTACATTCTTAATTTATTCTATTAAGTAGATAATTTGTTCTTTGTATGTTTGTTTTAATTTCCCTATTAGCTAAAAATTATTTACTCCTTCCATTTAGACTTGACAGACTAAGTTGAAATGAGAAGACATCCCTACTTTTTATTTTCTAAGACATGAAGATTTTGGTTAAAATATAACAATAAATACATAAATGCAATTAATATCAAAAGAAAATTTTTGAAATTTCAGAATAAAAGGCCAATGGAGAATACTGTTTAAGAATGTGGACACTGGAGATAAACTATCATTTTAAATCTGGCCCTTCACTAATCAGCTGTGAGAAGATGGGACAATTACTTAGCTTCCCTGAGCCTGGTTGGTTAACTTATAAAATGAAAATAGTATCTCCTGAAATTTTGTGGACACTTCCTGTTTCTAAAAGATTATATTAAATGCTTTGTAGGGTATGTTATTCGCCTATCTTTTTCAGAGAAACTGACCACTCGCAACAAGTTTAACCCTGGGATAATGTGGAGACAAATGTATGACCATTAAAGGAAGTAATTTTCCTTCTTGGCACATATAAGATATACTTCCTAACCTGTCTTCCACCCATGTGAGTTCATGACTGAGTTCTGGTCAAAGGACTTTGGGGGAAAATTATTTTGATCATGATCTTTCCCACTCTCTCTGTCCTGGTCTACATGACTGGCAATTAAAGATGTTATGTTACTAGAGATATATATATACAATGAAAGATGCATGAATCTTAAAATTTATTACTTGGAGAAGAGCCACCAAAGAGAGCCATCTGACAAATAGTATTCACATAAGACTTGTTGTAAGTGGGAAATACAGCTTTGTTTTTTAGTCACTTAAAGTTTTGGGTTTCGTGTCATAGCAGATGGTGTTTTTTATAGAGAGAAAGATGTGCAGACCTGAAACTCAGTGTCAGAAATGAATGAAGAAGGGAGAAAGGCACCCGACACTATTGGCCAAAAATCGTGTGCTGAGCTAATCTGATTTTTTGGTAAGAAATTTAGAAATTCTAAATCACTCAGCAGAACTGAAAATAACTGTTTGTGTGGGTGCACCTGAAAATTTGTATAGGAGAGTTAAAAAAACTCCTACAACTGAGATTCCTAAAATTGAAGTCCCTCACATTATCTTTATAATCCAAATATCTTTTAAATATATTAACTAACATTGGTGTGGATGGATTTCTATACCTAGTACCTAATTTTCCTTAGAAAAAAAGAAGATGGCATTCCTCTGGATTCTGTTATCAGATCTCTTACCATCTGTCTGCATAATCATTGTACAAGAGTCAGAAAATTCTTAGTCACAAGAAGAGCTGGATCCAGCTGCTTTAAAGAGACAAAGAGTGCATTAAAAAAGATACTGTGTAGTTCACAGAGCAGTCTGGCAATGAAGGCCGGAGGCAAAGCAGCCAGGAGCACTGCCCTGACCACCATGCAAAACCGGTCTGGTAATAAACCACAGCCATTGTCACCAAGCCCTAGAACCATGCACCACTGTTGGTTACGAGATAGAAACTAAAATTCACAGCAACAGTTAGCAGAACCACTGCTGGAGTGTATTCTGATCTCCATGTTTCTGGAATTAATGGCTTACAAGAAAAAGCCTGCAGCTAATGCATCTGCAGAGAGCCCTCAAACATATATTGAAGTCTTCTGCAATAATACTACTCTTGGATTTCATGTGGCACAGAAACGACTTTGTCCTGGAAAACTGGTGAAAATATGTGGCTAACTTCTGACAAATAAGATACAAAGAGAAGCTATGCTTGCCACTACATTTTAAGACACCTAGGAAGTAACACATATTTTCTTTTCTACACTTAACTCTTTCCTACTGGCTAGAATATGTTCCATCTTGTTTGACTCAGCAGAATGACAGCCTTAAAAAAGCAGGAAGACAATTGTTTTTTTATTTCTCCTTTACTTATAACTGCCAGAAATCAGAAGTACATGCACTTGTTGGAAAGTTTTTATACCAAAACGCTAGCTGCAACATGTTTGGGGAAAATTTAATTAAAAAAATAAAGTACCCTATCATAAAGGTAGAATGGGTGAGATTCATCAGTAACAACTTCTACGTAATAGAGACTTGTTCATGAGCCTGGCCCTAGGGAATTGCATTGGAAGCTGAGAGGCCAATAATTTTATCTTATATAATAGTTGACAATTTCTTAAATATATGAAAAAATATTCAAATGCTGAATCAAAAACCCCAAATATCTAAAATACTTCTTCTAAACAGTATTTCCTACATCTGAATCTATAATCATCATTAAACTTATGAAGACTCTTAAATCTATCTCCATAGTGCTATTCTATATCCTTGACATACTGCCTTCTATATCTTATATCTAATCAACAATTCTGATTAGTAATAAAAAAATTAACCCATGCATCTATTGACTCTCCAAATTCTATATCATTGCTCTTATTTCATGGTTCCTTATCATTCATCTTATATGTGTTTATATCATCAGTTCTTTGATTAGAATACTGTAGTCATATCATAGACATGATTAATGACATGAATGAACAGGTATTTGCCAAGCTTCTTTTGTAATAGTAACATTTTTACTAATTCTACTATTTTGTATTTTTATTGTTTTAAAAAGACTGAATATGTTTTAATGCAAAGTATGGTTTTTGTAATGATTTGGGCCTTGTATTTTTTTTTGAAAAGAATATGATAAAGCATATTAATAAATCAAAATGTTTTTCACATTTTACAAATATAAACATGTATAACTCATATTTTTTTTCTTTGGGGGGAGGCTTTTATTACATGAATATATATCCAAATTGAAGTCCTGTTTTTAATGTACATTAGTTATTTTAATTATTTTTATATTTATTAATGTTTATTTTTGAGAGAGGGGAGAGAGGGAGAGGGAGAGAGAGAGAGAGAGAGAGAGATAGAGTGGGGGAGGGGCAAAGAGAGAGGGAGACACAGAATCCAAAGTAGGTTCCAGGCTCTGAGCTGTCAGCACAGAGCCCGACACGGGGCTGGAACTCATGAACCACGAGATCATGACCTGAGCTGAAGTCGGACGCTTAATGGACTGAGCCATGCAGGCGCCCCTAAGGTACATTAGTTATTTTAATTAATTTCATTCTGTTTTTTATTTTTCACTCAATGTATATTGTGATAGAAATTTATCAACATGATAAACTTCTCTTTCATTAAAATGTATTATCAAAAGGGTTTTTGATTTCATAAATGGTGTAAATACATGAAAAGGAGATGGGAGTTGAAATTTTGATTTGGACTCAAAATCTACCTTGTATTGACTTAATATACCCAACTGCATATTGTATGAAAGAAACATGTCCTACACAAGACCGAGATTTATGAAGATTCCTGGAGGAAGAAATACAGAAACATCATGTATTTCATGATAAATTCTGGTGCCATTTCCTCCTTAACCACAAGTTTCATTAATACATATATATATTCTCATATATATATATTCATTCATGTATATCACACTGAAAACAGTGATAGTTATTTGTGAAGATTCTGGGGACCTGTGGAGTGGTTCAAACATTGCATTTAAATAAAAATTACTTAACACTTAAATTTGTTTTGTCCACCCACTTAATGGGGATTTATAATCATTCAGAGTCAACAGAGTGTCACATTTTGCTCTCTTTTTTTCTCCTTTTTACTTCTTGTCTGCTATTTAGCCTTTCTCTCCTGGATTACACTGGGAACTTCAGTAAGCATATAATAATATCAGTAATATATTAAAATCATACACATACATTCTAGGCATTATGAATTACAAGTAAAGCCTAATTTAATTTTCATCAAAACCTTATGGTATAGGTGCTACTATCATCTTTATACTGTAGATGGATGAACTGAGTATTAGAAAATTTAACAAAAGCTTTGTATCTGAAATGGGCTACAAATTTCTGTCATTTGTTTTCAGAGACATTGTTTATGTAGGGATTAGAAAATCTCTAGAGTCTTGGCCTTTGTTATGAACATATGATTGTTATAAAACTGGCTGCCCTCATACATTTGAAATACTGTTGTAGCTCTTACATTGAAAATTAAAAATTGTCTATTTAGTTTCCTGTAGGTTCTAACAGACTCCCTAGATTGTAGGACTCCCTAGATCGGAAGGGCAGGAGTATGTGTACCTTGTTTATCATTTGGTAATGATGGTCTTTCATTGTCTGTTTCAGTCATTACACATAGCAATAAACATTTATTGAATAAAAACATGGGTGTATAATTAGAACACCTTAATATAGATTCAGCTGATTTCTGACTCTAGGAATTTGGTTTCAATGTCAAAATCATTTGATCTATAAGCTTTAGTGGATTGAAAAATTCAGAATTAAGGTGGGTCATTAAACACCCTGCTAATATGAAGCCCATACATAAATCATAAGGAATCTATACTATTATTGTGATTGAGAGTTGAAATGAGTCTATACTACACTTATCCATATTGAAAGCTCTTTTTTTTTGTTCAAAATAACATGCTAATATCATATTTCCATTTCAGAAGCACAATAAGTATGAACACAAGTATTCCATAATAATAAATTATTTCAAGAAACTTATATAGAAATAAAATTATCAGTAATCAAATAGATTTAAAATAATACTTCATGAATTATATTATGCTGCAGTGAACACTTCCAGATGGCGATATTTTGAAGACTTTATATATCACATTCTATTAGCGTATGTTTTTAGTATTCTTAAAACACTGCACATTGGATTTCCATTTAGGAAATTAGCTAGCTTGAACTTATTCAAACATGATTTTATCTATTTCATTCTTTTTTTTTTTTTAATTTTTTTTTTCAAAGTTTATTTATTTTTGGGACAGAGAGAGACAGAGCATGAACGGGGGAGGGGCAGAGAGAGAGGGAGACACAGAATCGGAAACAGGCTCCAGGCTCTGAGCCATCAGCCCAGAGCCTGACGCGGGGCTCGAACTCTCAGACTGCGAGATCGTGACCTGGCTGAAGTCGGACGCTTAACCGACTGCGCCACCCAGGCGCCCCAATTTCATTCTTTAACAGAGCCAGTCATATGACAGTAAGTTATTAAGTAATCATCCAATATGAAGATTAATAGAGGAAAGGATCAAAGATCAGAAGTCTTGTTCCCATTTTTTCTCTTAATTCAAAACTAATTCAGAAGAATATTGAAATAACTTATAATTGATAAAAAAAACTTGTAATTAATCTCATAGATATTTACCCAAGTTTATTTATTCTGTTTCTACAGGAACTTCTCTGCCCTGCTTCCTAGGTTTTGGTGACCCTTAGATTTATGAACTCAGCCTACTGCCTTTTTCTTCTCTCTGTTTTCACTGGAGAAGGTGATCTGCTCACATATGTTATAATATGGGTAATATTCAAATCTATTTCTAGCTCAGTAGAGGACCTACTTTTAAAAAATGCTTGGACAGTTCAGACACATGTGAAACCTTAGTTATTTTTTTAAGTTTATTTATTTATTATGAGAGAGAGAGAGAGAGAGAGAGAGAGAGAGAGAGAGATTGAGAGAAAGCATGAGCGCATGAGCAGGGAAGGGGGAGAGAGAAAGGGGGAGAGAGAATCCTAAGCAGGGATCGATTTCATGAACAATGAGATCATGACCTGAGCCTAAGTCAAGAGTCAGACGCTTAACCAACTGAGCCACCCAGGTGCCCCAATTCTTCTTATTATTTGCAACCTCAAGGGAAATGTGTCCCTTCTCCTCTATTAGATTTTTACCAGCTTTTATATTACCTTCATGCCATAAATATGAATGTCATTAAGCTTTTTATTTTTTTTAACTCGATGGTTTTCAACCTTTATCACCTCTCTAAGGAGTAAAGTACATGAGAACACATCTCATTGTCACAAAGACAGAATTACTGTTGGTTTTTAGTAAACCACAGCCAGATATCCTAAAATCCTACAATATAGTAGATAATAATAAACAAAGGATTATTCCTCCGAAAATGTCAATATTACCTGTTTCAAAATCAATGTGTTATCCACAGTGTGTCAATCTAAAATCCTCCTTCTTTTACTTTTGCAGTATTTCATATATTTATTTATTTTTGATCCATAATACAAATTGCTGTTTCAATATCTCAGGATATCTTGGCTATTCTAATGCAGTGTTTTATGAAATGTTGCATGAATTACATTATTCAGGTATTTACTGAACAAATTTAATTTCCTTGAATGTGCCAGACATTGTTCTAGGCCCTGGGGACAGAGTAATGAATAAGTCAGGCAAAGTACATTCTTTGAAACAACCTCATTCTTGTGAGAAGAGACAAATGACATGAAAATAGACAAATTCAGTCAGAGAGTAAAAAGTAATATGTAAAAAATTCAAATACGATATGGTAGGAAGTAACTGGGAAAGCAGAGGAAACTTTGGTGAGGATGGTGAAGCAATGGGAAGAATAATAATACCACTTGTATTGAAAAAATAAAAATGATTATATCGAATAAATAAGAGATAATTACAGATGCAGTAGAGAGAAAAAGTTGGAGACTGAAATGTGATGAGGTTGCTGGATAGTTAGGAGGCAGATGACATGGGCCATTATAAAGAGGGTAACTATACATTCCAGCTTGCCCCAAATGAGGTTATAACTCTTGTTTTGGTGTAATAATCAATAGTTCCCTCTTTCACCCTCAGAAACTTTTACACAAGGAATTATATAATCATTCCACTTACAGGATACATCCAAAGATTGGCATATAGCATGCACAATAAGTTGACTGAGAATTTTTTGTAAGTTTTCAGCAATGGGCTGGCATGACCTAATTTAAACAACCACAAACACAACAACACTGGCTGCTATGTGGAATTGTATTGGTGAGGAATGAAGAAACGAAAAGGTGGAAAAGATCAGAAAATGAAAACCAAATAGAAGTATATTGCAACACTTCCAGTGAGAGCTCAAAATGGAGTGGACAAGGGTTATGATGGTGAATATGGCGCTAAATGAATAGAGTCCAAATCTGTGTAGGAGGTAACCACTGTCTACCGTTATTGGTCTACAGTCTCCCTCCATGCAAGTCCACCTGGCAAGATCAGCTGTACCAACCTTTCTAACAATCCAAATATATCCAACTCCTGCTCTTTTTCTATTCCATTAGGATCTTTACATTGGCAGCAACATAAACTCTAAAGAGTTCAACTGAGTAAAAGGGAGCTGATGCCTGGATATCTCTGTGCCTTCTAAAGGGCATTTCTAGCTTTCACTTTACCATTGTTAACACTGACTTCCTTTTTTTTCTTGACATACTCCACAATATAACACCTTTACTTTCTTTTACCTGCAAATATTTAAACTCTTTCCTCATCTATTCATTCTTTGGACTCAGCCCAAGTATTATCAACTCTAATTTGCCTTTTCTGAACTCCCAATTTCACCAATTCATGAATTCTTTAGGGTTATTAAGTAGCAAGTTGGTTAGAAATATAGGGCAAGTCTTAAAAAAAAAAAAGAAAGAAATACACAGAAAGTCTTCCCTTCTGCCCTCATAGATTATCTAGTGTTATAGTTATTATGTAATTACAGACTTTTAGAATTGCAAAATAATGATTACAATAACTCTGAGAAAACTGGGTCACATAAAGGAGTATGTGTCAGGGAAGGAATTTTAATATATCTATAGCACACAATTATTTGAACGCACTTCAAGTTATAAATCATAATTTATATAACAGTCTATTATCACAAACTATAATTAATGATCTATCAACTGATAACTAGTCCCTTATCAACTTTGTTGAAATCAAAGGAGCAGAAACCAGTTTGATATGTAATAGAACTCATTTCTCTATCATTAGATACATCTGCTTTTCCAATTTCTTAAAATTTTACAAAGGTTTTTGTAGGTTATATCACATGACTAGTAATTATATATGTATATTATATATAAGAGATAATTACAGATGAAGTAGAGAGAAAAAGTTGGAGACTGAAATGTGATATATATATATATATATATATATATATATATATATATATAAATACCTTTGTGTGGATAAGTTTAATTTTATCAGATTTTCAAACAATTTAGTAAAATGATAATTATAATATGGACATTATACAAATTACATTTTTCAAATGAAATGTTTTTAATGTCTCATGTTTAAATGGTTCTTGTCAAAACTTAAAACTGAATTTTATGTCTATTTTCTATTTTATTTTTTTATAACAAAAGCAGCCATTGTTGTCAAGCCAATCAGCCAAATCAGATTAATTTCTCCAGAAAATGTTTTCCATTTTTTCAATTCAAATAACATATTGATACATATGTAAGAAATATTTTTAAAACCAAGATATAAATTATGAAATACAATTTTTAAGTCATGAAAAACATCATTTGCAGGTAATGTAATTAAGTTTTCCATGTTTAAAATGATTTATAAAATAAGATGATACAAGTTCTTGTTATCTAAATTGCAATAGTCTAATATGTGGTTAAAATTATGTTATTTATGAAGGTGTAAGATAGAAGAAAAGGAATTATTTCTGAGTTTGTATGGGTATACAGCATTCTGATTTTGCTTGGCATCTAAGTAGTAAGAACATGAATAAAATAAGAAATAAAGCCATTCACTTTGTTTTCTTTTACCATCATTTCCCTTGTATTTAATGAAAGAGAAAATTATATACTGCTAAAGTCACATGAACTAAAAGCTACTTCAGTATTAGTAAGTAGAATATACAACATATTATAAAAAATAATGAGAAATGACCATGATTGGAACAAAGACTTCATGAAATTATTACCTATTTCATTGAATTACGAACACTGTATCTGAAAGAAATCACATTTGTTTACTCAGTGCATCCTGAAAATTGTGGCCATCCTGGGAAGCACTCCAGTGACAGGGAAAAGAACTGGCATCATAAACAAACTTAGGTTTTTGTTTTTTTCCCACAGCTTTCTTTCCAGCTACTCACTCATCCTAACGATGAGTGGTGAGGAAGCTTTAAAATATTGCTTAACTTTAAACACTGCTTAATTATTTTATCTTTTGGTACTTCTTTGATTTGTTTTTAAAATTCTCTTCCTAAGGAGCCATGGATTATTTGACAAAACCTGTTGAAATATGGAAGAGGAAATATCACTGTCACTAACTTCCCTACAATATATTTGAATTTAAAATATCTCAACAAGTGCCAAAATACTCTGATTTTAAAGCCTCATTAACTCAAACAAAAATATGTATGAAAAAAAGCAAGAATATTTATGCTATAATAAATCATAAGAGGGGCTTCCACAAAAACCAATAATTCTAATTGACACTTTTTTTTGCATCGTAGGTGGTTTTACACCCAGGAACAATACATCAGAATAAAATTCAAGACAGCAAGAGGATGTATTTCATTTTTGAGTAGGAGTTTTAGAGAAAGGTATGTGAGAAAGGAGAACCTATGGGCATACATAGGTCAGTCCATAGGCAGATCAATCTTAGTAGAGACTATAGGGAAATTACAGATGTGGAAATTTATTTTTATAGTATCATCTTTGTTCCCACTGTCACCCTTGGAAAGGCTTCCTGTGAGCATATTCTAAAGGCTGTGGTATTGGAAATTTCAGCTAGGATAATTAACGTATTATTACAGGGATCTGAAACATTAACAGGTATTCACTAATTTATACTTATGACCCATATAAATACTAGGGTCAGGAGGGGCTAGTAAGTGTATTCAAAAACTTATTCATTAGCAAAAGTTACTAATTTCCCACTCCAGGTAGATTTTTTAGATTCCCTTACAAAATGTTTGATAATTATTTAATTGAGGTGAAGTACGTAACTAAGTACACTCTGTGTACAGTTACATTTATTTAATAAATAACTTAATAAGTGGTATTATTGAATAAATATTTTGATAATTTATTATATTTCAGTCTTTATATTGGCTTCTACAGATAAAGTGGTGGCCAATCAGTAACTCCATTTTTAAGTAGACCACAGTATATTAGCAGAAGTAGACACAATCAACAAAGGGGGTAGGTCCCTAAGACAGGATTAGCAGAAGGCCACTGGAAGGATAAATATCCCAATTTTAAACTGCAAAAAAGCTTCCTGAAGAAAATAGATACAAGGAAATCTCTGGATTATTAGTGTAAGAATTAGTGTAAACAAGAGAAATGCATAAGAGAGCATGCTAAGAAATAAAGATCACCTGTCATCACGTTGATTAATTTTATATAGCCATACACAGTCTTGATCTAAATCATTTCAGCACAGTTCTTTCAATAGGTAATAGCCATTTCCTAAATATTTTATTAATATTATTTGGCATTCTGCTCACTATGTATCTTTATATTGAAAATTTTAAAAACATAGACTCACTGCCAATGAAACAGATGATACAGATGAGATAGTATTCTCGAATAAGAGATAATTACTACTATTATAATTACAACCTAGTAACTGGAGAAAGTGGTTAACTAATCATGCAGAAAATATATTAATTGCATTTTTCCGTATACATGCTTACATGCGTGCATGTATATATGTGTGGGTGTGGACATAAGTTAGCATGGCAGTGATAGGTAGAATTCCACCTATCCAAATTAGGTGTTAAATTGGGAAAAATTACAAAATTAATAAATGATTTAAATATTTAAAGTTATTCAAGGGATAGATGGTACACTCAGTTGTGAAACTAAATCCTAAATAAAAGGTGTTTGCTCAAAGTTCATCGTTGATGTGGCAGATAGAGCAGAGAATATGACTATAAGAAATAATCCCATAGAATGAAAGTTCAGGTAAATCAGTGTGATAGTCTGTGGTACACTGGTCCTAATTTTCAATCATGAGTTCAATCAACCATTCAATCAACCATTACATTACTGATATGTATGTTTCCTATTAATTTTTGTCCCAGTAAGCTCAAAACAATGAAAATGGTAAAACTGTATCACGAGATATGTGAATGACTTTATAACCCTAGATATTTTAGAAATAAGTAAGTTCTATAAATAAGACATTGGAATAACCCAACACACACTATTAATGTGTTTCCAGCCTAGGGAGAAGTTATTTTATTTCAGTATACTTACTGTGTTTATTATTGAAGATTAATCTTTATGGGAATATGAAATAAGAATACTCAGAATATTAGGCATAATTTTAATTTGAAAGAGGCAATCAGAACTGTTAAATGTGTGAAATTAGGTTGTATAGTATAATCAGGTATAAGGTTTGTAAACAATATTGGAATATTTACGAGAGCTTAATTTACTATATTTATTATTTTGACTTATATTTTTTAAGATTTGTTTAAATGCTTAGAAATGGTTTGCTTGGTAAATCTTAAGAATATTCTATGAGGTATTAAAGTGCTTTAGAATATCATGTTAACTGTAGAAACTTAGAATAAAATGTTATGTAATTTAATTAGCTAAATTTGTAAATGGAAAATGATTTAGGGGAATTTAATATTTTAACTTGTTCAACAGAATGTATATTAAATTACAAGGGGAATAATACATGATTTACATATTTACACTGTAAGCTTAAAATAATATAGGTTTTTAATTTTATTATAAGGTTAATAAATTAAATTCCAATACACGTATATAACTAAACTACAGTAGTCCTAAACATACACACACTCACATACATACTCATATAGCATTTGAATATTAAAAATTCAAAATGACACATATCAGCTGAGTGACCTTGGGAAAAATATCTTAACCTCATTAATTTCCCTTTGCTATTAAATAAGGATAATAATAGTACCTATCTTAGAGTTGATTTAAGCAAGCAGAACAATGGATGATAAAATTAAAAAAAAAAATCAGAAGTTGCTTGACTTTGAAAACATCCTCTCAAATGGTAACTGTAACCAAAAACAATGAGATCACAATGCAATCTACTAAATTCAGATTTTCTTTCCTTTAGTGTAAGGTATTTCTTATTTTAAATGGTGACCTTCAAAGTGAGAAGTTACATTAGACTACAGTTTTCTTTTTTCTGCTACTTATTATTATTTAGAAATGCCATTTTCTAGAAATATATATGAAACATGATTTATGTAACTCAAGGTATTTTTATGTATCCATAAATAATTACTGAAGACCTAATGTTTTCCAGGATCCAGCTCAGTGCTGGGAATCCAAAGTGAATAAGAAGCCATATAGTAGATCAATGCTTTTTTCAAGAATAAAATAGTACTTAACATTCATTGAACACTCACTTTAAGCTAGGGAAAGGTCCTGAGTTCTTGTGTACCATTTCTCTCTAATTGCATTCTTATGAAGAAGGTATTATTAATCACACATTTGACAGATAACAAAACTGAAGCTTTGATAGTTTCAGTTTCTTGCTCAGGGCCTTGTAGATAGACACTAGTGTAATTGACATTCAGATACTTATTCACCATTATTACTGTGTTAAAATAGCCCACCGTAGTGTGTTGAAATGGATAGTAAACTTTTGTGTAAATTAGTCTGACTTAAATATCAGTATAATGTATTTAAATACATTTTATGATTTTAGATATCTATTTTAATCTTTAACATCTTTATTGAGAGATTATAAATTGAAATAAAAAGAACTGTACATATTTAAGGTGTACAATTTGATAGGTTTAGATGTTCAAAAAATCCATAATACCATCATAGTAGAGAGGATAAACATATCCAACACCTCCACAGCCTTCTAGAGTGTTTTGTTCTTTATGTGTTTGTTTTGGCAGGAAGAGCACTTGACATGAAATATACACTCCTAATGAATTTTGAAATGCACAATACTATATTGCTTACTATAGGCAATTTGTTATATGGCATATCAGTAGAAATTATTTATCTTGCATAACTGAAACTTTATATCCACTGAACAATACCTTCCTACTTCCCCCACCCCTCTTCTTTTTATAAGTATTAGCAAAATTAATAATTATAGGACAAGATTAAGAAAGACTAGGAGATTTTCTATGGTTGTGTTCCAGGTCTCACTAGCCTCTGCTTGCCTGAAACAGAGTTCTTTAGCTTAAAAATATCACTTTCTTTTTATTATAACACAGTAAGTATATATAATGCACTAGAATGTAATTTTGCAATTAAATAACAACATGAACCCTTTTCTGCTTTTAAGTTCTAGGCAAACTTACATTCAAAGTAATTTTGGAGAAATTATAAAAGGTCATTTTCGTACAGACTTCACAGCATCTCATTTCTAACTCAGTCCATTAAAGTGAGCATCTTCAAAATCTGATCTTTTTTTGAGGTATTATCAAAAGAAAATGACATCAAATCTTATATTCCTTATTAGGAACTTTGTTCTCCAGAACATGGGCAAAGGGACAGATTCACAGTTACATCTAACTTCCATCTGTGACGGTTTTGGCTTCATAGATGAGGGCCAGAAATTTTGTCTTTATAAAGAACAGAAATGACACACTCAACAAGACAGTGTGAGAGACTGACTGACCACTCTGTCATCTGCACGGTTACATGCCTCCCAGGCCCAACTATGAAACCTGGTTGGTTTTTTAGTTACCATTTTACATTATCTTTTACTTTTTGAGTCTCTTTTATGTGTTTTCTTCTAGCATCTTGCTTTCTTTTCCCTTATGCTTTTATTTATGTATATTTTTAGTGTTTATATTCTTCTAACCTTATAAACAATTAATGAATCCATGACATTTTTTCCAAACATTTTATTTATTTTTAATTTTTTAAAATTTTTTATTTATTATTGAGAGAGACAGAGACAGAATGCGAGTGGGTTGGGGCAGAGAGAGAGGGAGGCACAGAATCTGAAGCAGGCTCCAGGCTCTTGAGCTGTCAGCACAGAGCCTGACGCAGGGCTCCAACTCACAAGCTGTGAGATCATGACATGAGCTGAAGTCGGAGGCTCAACCAACTGAACCTCCCAGGCGCCCCTTTTTCCAAACATTTTAAATCCATGGAAGGAAAGAGAAAAAGGCAGAAGACGGCAGACCAGCATAATCAAATGTTTTTTTGCCAGTTATGGCAGTGGGAGTGAAAATAATGGAGAAGAGGAAACATATGTAACTACTTCTTTTCTATCTAGTGACAGTTCCTAAAAGGAATGATTTGCAGGTATGTGAGTGCGTGTGTGTGTGTGCGCGCACACGCGCGCGCATGTTGCTGTTACAGACAGGAGGATGAAAAAAGAAAAATCCACTGGAAAATTTTCCTCAAACTTTGAAAATTTCTCAGGATAAAATTAATGGCAAGTTTTCATTTCTGACCTATACAGTAACTAACTAGGCAGAGAAACAAGGAGCAAAATGGAAGTCCGTGTGTAATAAAATCTTCATTTAACATTGGGAATGCAAAAACAATCCCTGGTGATCTTTGAGAGCAAAGTAATTCTTCGGATTATTTTTAAGTAGAGCTTCACTTAGGAGACTTCATGAGTATTTCCAGAATTTCTAGAAATTAATTTTTCAATAAAGACTTAAGTGATAACACAAATGCTTACATGTTTACAAATTTACTTTCTCTTTAGCAACAGCTTTATTGAGGTATAACTGATATACAAAAATCTGCACATGTATAACATATACACTTGATGGATTTGGACATTTGCATACATCTGTGATAGTATCACAACAATCAGAGTAATAAACATATTCATTGCCTCCACAAGTTTGTGTCCTTTTTATTATTTTTGTGTTTGTGATGAGAAACTTAACAGGAGATCTACTCTCAAACAAAATTTTAAGTGTGCAATACTGTGTCCTTTACTATAGCTACTATGTTGTATAGAAGATCTCCAGAATTTATTGGAGCACTTTTTCACATACTAGTTGGTCATTTTTTTCTGTTCAAGTCCTTTGCCCATTTTTAATTGGATTATTTGTTTTAGTTTTTTTTGTTTGATTGTTTGTTTGTTTTTGCTGTTGAGTTATAGAATTTTCTTACGTATTTTTGATATGAGCACCATTTCAAATAAATGATTTGCGAATATTTTCTCCTACTCCACAGGTTGACTTTCACTCTTATTTCCTTTGCTGTGATGTGCAGATCCTTTTTAATTTAATGTAGTCCTATTTGTCTATTTTACCTTTTGTTGCTTGGGTTTCATTGCTGTATTCAAGATACCGCTGCCAGGACCAACATCAACCTTTTAATCCATGTTTTCTTCTAGAAACGTTATGGTTTTAAGTCTTTCCTTTAAGTATGTAATCCATTTTGAGCTGACCTTTGTATATGGTGTGAGATAGAGATCCTATTCCAGTCTTTTGCATGTGTATACTCTTTCTCAATACAATTTGTTGAAGACTGTCCTTCCACCATTCTATATTCTTGGCCACCTTACCAAAGATCATTTGACAACATAAGCGTGGTTTTATTTCTGGGCTTTCTATTCTGTTCCATTAATCTTTATGTCTGTTTCTGTGTCTATACCATGCTGTACTAGTTACTGCACCCTTGTAAAACATTTTGCAGTCAGGAAGTATGATGCCTCTAGCTTTGTTCTTTCTCAAGATTGCTTCGGGTATTCTGGTTCTTTTGTGTTTCCGCATGCATTTTAAATAATTTTTTCCCATATCTTTAAAAAATGTCATCGGGATTTTAAAATCTGTAGATCAGGGGTGCCTGAGTGGCTCAACTGGTTAAGCGTCAGACTTCAGCTCAGGTCATGATCTCACGGTTTGTGAGTTCAAGCCCCACATTGGGTTCTGTGCTGACAGCTCAGAGCCTGGAGCCTGCTTCGGATTCTGTGTCTCCCTCTCTCTCTCTGTTCGTCCCCTGCTCGTGTTCTGTCTCTCTCTGTCTCTCAAAAATAAATAAACATTAAAAAAATTAAATCTGTGATCGTTTTGGACAGTATAAAAATTACTAATATTAAGCCTTCCAATCCATGATCACGAGATGTCTTTCCATTTATTTGCATGTTCATTAATGTCTTTCATCCATTATTTATAGTTTTTAGTGCATAAGTCTTTTACATTCTTGGTGAAGTTTATTTCTAAGTATTTTATTTTTTCAATGTTCTTGCAAATGGGATTTTCTTCATTTCTGTTTCAGATAGTTCACTGTTAGGGTATAGAAATGAAGCTGACTTTTCTTGTTGTTACTGTTGATTTGATTTGATTTGATTTTGTTGTTGTTAATCTTATATCCTGAAATTATACTGAATTTGTTTATTATAACAGTTTTCTTGCTGATTTACCATTTTTTATATATTAGATCCTATCTGGCACCAAAGATAAATTACTTCTTCTTTTCAATTTGAATGCCTTTCATTTCTTTTTCTTGATTAATTGCTCTGGCTAGGACTTCAGTAGTATGTTAAATAAAAGTAGCAAGAGGGCGCCTGGGTGGCTCAGTCGGTTGAGGCTCCAACTTTGGCTCAGGTCATGATCTTGCAGTTCATGAGTTCAAGCCTTGTGTCAGGCTCTGTGCTGACAGTTCTGAGCCTGGAATCTGCTTCAGATTCTGTGTCTCCCTTGCTCTCTACTCCTCCCCTACTTGTGCATGCTCTCTCTCTCTCTCTCTCAAAAATAAAGACTTAAAAGATTAAAAAAAAAAGTAAAAGTATCAAGAGTGGACATCGTTGTCTTGCTACCGACCCTAGTTAAAAAAAAATCAGATTTTACTGTTGAGTATGATGTAAGCTATGGGCTTGTCATATATGACATCACGTTTAGGTACATTGCTTCTATACTTAGTTTGCTAAGGGTTGTTATTATGAAAGGACGTTGAATGCTTTTTTATGTATCAATTGAGATAATAATGACTTTTATCCTTCTTTCTGATAATATGCTGTGTAACATTTATTGATTTACATAAGTTGAACCATCTTGCATCCCAAGAATAAATGTCACTTGTTCATGGTATATGATCCTTTTAATAGGCTGTTGAATTTGGTTTGCAAGTATTTTGTTAAGGACTTTGGCATCTATGTTCATAAGGAATACTAGCCTATAATTTTCTTTTCCTGTGGTGTCTTAGTCTGGTTTTAGTATCTGGGTAATGCTGACTTCATAAAGTAAGTTGGAAGAGTTCCCTCTTCATTAAATTTTTGGAAGAATTTGAGAAGCATTGGTGTTACTTCTTTTCCTATATTTGGTAATATTCACCAGAGAAGTCTGGTCCTGTTTTTCTTTGTTGGGAACTTTTTGATTATTGATTCAATCTCTTTACTCATTATTAGTCTGTTCAATTTTCTATTTCTTTATGGTTACATGGTAGGCTGTACATTTCTAGCAATTTATTCATTTCTTCTAAGTTATCCAGTTTGTTAGAATTTTTATAATGGAATTATATCAAATATGTTTCCCAACCACAAAGGTATGAAACTTGAAGTCAGTAATTATTAATCAAAAATAAGCCAAAATGTAAAATTAATAAATATGTGGAAACCAAACAATACATTCCTAAACAACAAATGGTCAAAGAAAAATTCAAAAGTGAAATCAGAAAACACATTGACACAAAAGAAAATGCAAATACAATATGCTAAAACACAGGATGCAGCAAAAGCAGTAAGAATTTATAGCAATAACTCCTACATTAAAAAGAACAATCTGAATTGGAGCGCCTGGGTGGCTCTATCAGTTGAACATCCGACTTCGGCTCAGGTCATGATCTCACAGCTCATGAGTTCAAGCCCTGCATTGGGCTCTGTGCTGACAGCTCAGAGCCTGGAGCCTTCTTGGGATTCTGTGCCCCCGTCTCTCTCTCTCTGCCCCTACCCCACTCATGCGCTGTGTCTCTCCCTCTCGATCTTAAAAATAAACATTAAAAAAAGAACAACAAACTAATAAAAAAATAAACAAACTAATTTTATATATTAAGGAATTAGAAAAAAAGGATGAACAATTAAGACCAAAGTTAGCAAAAGAGGATAATAATAATGATTAGATCAGAAATAAATGAAATAGTGAACAAACAAAAAAAATAGGAAAAATCAACAAAAATAAGAGTTGTATTTTGAAGACAAAAAAAATTGACAAGACTTTAGCTATACTAGAAAAAGAGAGGACAGAGAGATTTTTCAAATAAATCGCGTAGAAATAAAAAAGGGGCACCTGGTTGGCTGAGTTGGTTAAGCACCTGACTCTTGATTTCGGCTCAGGTCATGATCTCACCATTCATGAGTTCCAGCCCTGCATTGTGCTCTGAGCTGACAGTTTGGGATCCTGCTTGGGATTCTCTATCTCTTTCTCTCTCTCTGCTGCTGCTGCTCCCCTGCTCATGCTTGTACACATGTGCACTCTCTCTCTCAAAAATAAATAAATTAAAAAAAAAGAGAGAACAAATTACAATACCACAGAAATCAAAAATATCATAAGGGATTTGTGTTCTTTCTCTTTTGTTTTATATTAAGTAGAAAATTTCATTTCAAAGAAAAGATAATAAATTGAGAATTGGCAGAAATGATTTTATGTGGTATCAAGTCAATTACTGCTTATGTGTCTTCCTTTACAAAATTATAAAAATAAAAAATGAATTAATCATAAAATTCTAAAAGATACTGCTTATGAATACAAATAGAAAAGAAAAAATGTAAATGATATAATAAAATGTACAAATACATAGAAAGAAATTGCAGAATTAACTTTCTTTCAAGCTGCCTAAAAAATGAAACTGGTATGTATCAGAAAGTGTTTTTTCTTTACATTTTTTAAGTAGAAATGCAGTTTATTAGGCATTTCAACTAAGCCCTAGAAATCCTAATCATTCAAACTGTTCAAGTCTCTTGCACATTAAAACAAAACAAAACAAAACAAAAACAAAAAACAGAGCAGCATTAGATTCTGAAATGCTTAGTCATTTTCTTTTGCAAAAATCATTGCCAAAATGTTCCCCTGGGAACAAACCCGACCCCTTAAGTATAAAATGTGTCTTTTTCAACTCTTTTACTATACCATCTAAATTCAGGTAGTAGCAGAAAAAAATTAACTAAAGTTTTATGCAATAAAACAACACCCTTCGATGGCTTTTGAGCTTAGTCATTGATTTCTAAATTCACCACACAACTGGCATTTCTCTTTCATTTAGATTAATCTTACATCAAATGATGAATATTCACACTCTCTTGCCACTTCAGCTGGGATAAAGCTCACACAGAAAAAAACTGAAAACGGGGGAAATTGAGTGCCTGTAAATATCATATATGGAAATATATGTATACATATATATGCATATGTATATGTATATAATTGATTAAATTACATGATTTATCATTAAAGTCTCCAAACATAGAAGGCTTTTGGTTTTGCTTTTGGTTTCATAGAAGAATTTTTTACAAAGATCTTTAACTCTAACAAAAAGGCCATGCAGTTTGTTACATTGCTACATTCTGAGAAAACTCTTGAGGGTCAGGGACACTGCCCTCTTCTCAGTTACTTGTTGGCCATTTGTATTTCTTCTTTGGAAAAATGCCTATTTCCATTCATTAATGAGGATGTTTATTTCTTTTGAGCTGTTTGAGTTGTTTGTATATTTTGTATATTAATTCTTTATTGGATATGTGTTTTACAAATATTTTCACCCATTCTATAGGTTACCTTTCATTTTGTTGATGATTTCCTTGGATGTGCAGAAGCTTTTTAGTTTGTAGTCCTGCTTGTTTGTTTTTGATTTTGCTTTTTGGTGTCAAATCCCCAAAAAGTCATTGCCAAGACTAATGTCAAGGCTTAATATCATAAGTCTTCTTCTAGGACTTACATTTGTAGGTCTTATGTTCAAGTCTTCAATCATTTTGAGTTGAGTTGTGTGTAAGGTGTAAGATGGGGGACTTTGTTTCATTTTTATTTTTTTGCATGTGGCAATTAAGTTTTCCCAGCACCATGTCTTGAAGATTAATTGACTGTGTGTGTGTGTGTGTGTGTGTGTGTGTGTGTGTGTATTCTATCTCATTGGCCTATGTGTTTATTTTTATGAAAATACCATGCTGCTTTGATTATTATAGTTTTGTAATATAATTTGAAATCAGAGAATAGGATGCCTCCAGCTTTGTTCTTTCTCAGGATTGCTTTAGCCATACCGGTCTTTTTGCTTTCATACAAATTTTACAATTTTTTTTTCCATTTCTGAGAAAAATGCCATTGGAATTTTCACTCTGATTGCATTGATTCTATAGATCCCTTTGGGCAGTATGGGCATTTTAACAATATTTTAACAATATTACTTACACATTTTTCCTCACCCAGCCATTCAGCGAACGATTATTTACATGATTATTTTAAAACTACTGTATTACAGGAACCATGATGAATTCTGAGATATTCAGTGATAAATGAGAGACATGATCTCTAGATCCTTAAACTTTCATTCTTGAAGGAAGAGAGCTATATTAAAAGTAATTTAAGTATTAAAGATGATACAAAAAGGGACAGATGTTATTGGAGCATGCATGGTGAGACCGACCTTTGGAGAAAAGAAAATATTGAGTGAAGTTGAAGGTGAAACCAGGTGTAGTAGGAATTAGAATATTTCAGGAACTGAGACAGACTTGAATATGTGGAGATCTTTACACATCAGATTCAGATGAATTTGAAAATATTGTAATAAATATATCTAGAAAACAAAGGACAGACGTATCAGCAGGGCAGAAGACATAGAGAGTAGCATGAGTGAGTTTGGGGAGATAAGCAGGGCAAATTTATTCTAAGTCCTATAGACAATTTTAACCATCATTTTTTTCCCCTTCACCTAAGGGCAATAGTAACATATTAACGAGATTTTTTTCAGAGTAGTACCCAGGATAATATTCTGCCTAAAAATTGTCACTCAGGCTCAGAATGGAGAGTGAATTAGAGAAAGAGCTTTGGCTAAGGTGATGCCAGTAAATATGAGAGAATTAGATCATCTGGAGAAATATTAGTGAGGTGGTAATGATAGGATTTGTTATCTGTTCAAATATACAGCATTTTGTACTTGAGAAACAGTAGAAATCATTATTTCTGTAGGTTTTAGTGGGCTTCCTATTAAACATCCAAGTGAGAATGAATACACCCCTGTGGGGATCAGAAGAGAGGTCAGAGCTGGGCAAATAAATTTGCAATTGTTACTGACTTTAAAGCATAAATTAGAAAAAAGAGTTATCGGAAATAAAATTTAAACTGTCATTAAAACCCTTCCAATGATTTAGAAAATGATAGTTTTATCTAGTATATTTAAAATCAACTCAGAAAGCTGTGTAATAGTAAATTGATAAGTGTGTCATGTGGAGACAAATACATATAAAGTTAACCAATTAGAATGCATCAAAGATTCTTTAAAGGCATGAATATATGATGCAGAAAATAATATGTAAAACCTTTATATTTAAAATTTCAATATTGCTTATTTTTCTGTATACTTGCAAATTTCCTTTCATAAAATTTTATTTATAGATTATATTTTTCTTACACACATATCTGATTTTAAAATTTTATTATAAAGAAAATTGTTATATAGAAACCTTTCACTTGAATGTCCCTGAGCTTTGTGCTACAAAATTTAGTATGCAGTAACAAATACTCTTGATTTTACTATTTATGTTGTTCTCAGGAAATTTAATGTTCTCTGTTTTCCAAAATGGACTGTAAGATTTTGTGAGTAAAAACTAATTATATTTATTTTGTTTCCCTTTTATAGAATGATATAGAGTATAGGAAATTAATAAGAGGACTGCAACAATGAATAGGAAAATGAAAGAACCATCTCTAGACAGGAAAAATAGAATTATGTAATTTCAGTTATAGAGATTGTTTTATGTAATGAAGTTTCAATTTGTTAAACATCTACTTTAGTTTACTAAATCTAAGTAACCTCTAACAATAAGAACCTTTAGATTACAGGAAAAAAAATACAAACTCTACTTCAGTACTCTCTGATTTTTATCTTTAAAAAGCTAGTTACAAATGCCCTTTTACACCAGGTGAAAATAAAAATATCTCATATCATTCTAAAAAGCTACTCAGTTATGATAGATACTTGGAATTGGTTGTGCTTATTTACCAATTCTTACTCTTTTTTTTTTTTAAATTTCTAAGCTCCTCTATCTGTTATCTTTGCTTGAAGAAATCCATGAGATGAATCGATTGCCTTCATAATGCTATAATACCCTTTATGTTTTTTTTTCTTCTTAGCAGACAGTTTGTTTGACACTATCTTAGTAACTCAGTAAAATAAGGAGACATTTAAAAATTATATCAGGAAAAAATGCTTAAAGTGTAAATCTGGCATCTAAATTGCATAAATAGTACATACTATGATAAAAACATTATTTGGGTGGTTATTTCATAATCAGAATTCTTGGTGTTTAATTTCTTTTTCCTAAGAGCATAGCATCATCATAACAATAACTAAAATTTTATATCTCATTGACCTATCCTCTAAATTAATTGATTTTTGTCACTTAAAAGTTCACCTATTGGTCAAATTACTTGTACAATCTGATAGTTACTGAGATAATTGCAAATAAGGTCATTTGTGTTCTATATTGCTTTGAAACAATCAAAACAGTTTAGCCACCAGTCTTATATTTAATCCTTTAACTGACAAAAATATCTGTGGGGCCAAATAAATCCATGGTGATTTTAAAATTGGGTAAAACCAATAGAAAGAAGGATACAGGCCATCCATCTAATTCTCTATTCAGCACAGTTATTGCAATACACTTGATTCGTTTGGTTACGGTTTAAAAAACTGGGCCACGACCCACAGCACAAGATTGTAGTTTTGTATTGTTTTGACAGATATTCGACACGCTCTGAATTTTCCAAATTAGAGCAAATCGTTTAGAAAAAAGATGCTACTTTTATGTATTCAGATGCAATTTTTCATTATCTTTTAGATCATATTTTTTCCATGTATGTTTAGCTTTGTCATTAGCTAATGAGAACTATTGTAGAAATAATCATAATGGAAGTCATTTTTTATTCATGTTAATAAAGATGCAATTTCCTAAGAGTATTCTGGTGCCATTTTTTCATTGTTTTATATTACCTTTATTTCTATAATTTACATACTTATTGGGTTTAATAAAGGTGAATTTTAAACTAGTTTCTTATTTTAAAAATGTTGACTCTGTTTTTAAACAATGGTATTTTTCTGTTATAGCTTGGAGCAAAGCCCTAACAAGCAACAACAAAAAACAAACTCCTGCCCCTTGCAGGAAAAAAAAATATAATAATCATCTTGACATTTTAGGTATTAATGTAAATGTATCTATTGTCACATAAAATCCTTTGAAAAATATTTGCATAGAAACTTCCTCAACAAAAATGTAAACTGTTAAGTGTGAAAAAACATATATTAAATAGTGACAAAAGAGGGGAGAAAGTACATTCAGATTAACACCAGTTTATATACTGACAATCTCATTTTGCTCAATTTTAATTAATATTCACCAAGTGTACATTCCCTAGACTGCCTGGCACAAGAATTGAGTTAGGCAAGTCCATATAGTCCACTTTTTCCTTTGAGCCTAGTTGAATGCACGCAACACTCATTACTTCAGCAAATCATGTGTGTCTTTACTTGTAGCAAACACATCCTTTAGATACCACGAGTTTTCATTTTCTCATTAGCTAGGCAATAGCTACAATAGAACCTTACTCTGCCATGAAATTCCATTTCCCTGTACTGACAGTGAAGTTGGAAAGATTGTCTATGCAGTTTTAAAAGATTCTTCAGGTAAGGTTTTGCATCACTTTTGTGTTCAGCAGATTTGGACACATTCTCTGACCTGCCAATCTCCCTCTCCCTGGAAATCCTCCAATCCACTGTTCACATTAGAGTGACCTTTTGAACATGCAAAATGAATCATACCAGTCTCCCATCTACAGACTTTCTCTACTTGATTAACTTTAATTTAATCTGTCATTATGAAGACAAATAACTTTAAAATTGCTTTCCTACTTTTAAAAGGGATGGCCTCCCAGATCTCTGCAGCCCTGAGTTGCAACAACATACACCCCCTGCCCCAGCCCTCTTCACGTTTTCTCCAGCCCCAAGGGCTTCGTTGTACGCGCTGTTTATGTGACATGCTCTGTGCTGCTACAGAACCAGGCAACCTTACTTCACAGGTTTGCAAGGGGGCATCTTTACACACACTTTGCAACCACTTCCGACATTCTCCATATGGGTAGAGATCATGTCAATTTTAGCTTGCCATTTTATTTTAGTGCCAGAGATTGTATCTGTTGCTCTGTAGCTATTTGATAATATTGTTAAATGTGGAATGAATATACTTTTATCAATTGAATTCAGTCACAGGGACAATTTCCTTCTAAAATGGCCCTTAACTAAGAGGCATTTTATTTAGTGCCTTAAAGAATATATATATTTGACTCTGATTATGTAAGACTCAAAATCCACCTTTTAATTCTTGCCAATATTATACTGTTGTTTTTAAAATAGTAAATATTCAAGTCAGATCAGAGTTCTGTGCCTTCAATCATTGTTTACTAGCTTGGCTCCTCTCTTTCATCTTTTCAGTAGAGTGTAAAAACCAAATAAAATATTACTAATTAATAAACTCTTTAAGTCTATACATGGTGTATTTTGTGGGGGGGGGATTTGCTGCTAAATTTGCTTTGCTTTTATTTAAAAAAATGCATTGAACAGCAATAAAGTCTACTACAGTGGCAGATCATATGATTTTCCCGATTTTGGAAGAAGACAGTTTAAACAATACAATATTTAAAAATATAAATAATGTTTAAAAATGTAATTAAAAAACAAAAATGTTTAAAAAATTTTAAATGTAAAAAAATTAAAAACATAATACAAAGAAAATGTTACAATCTGTTACTATAACAACAACACATTTAAATATCAATGAGGTAATTTCGAGAAATATAGGACATTTTTGCATAATGAAATAATGTTGTTTAAGCCTTTCCTAATGCAGGAGTATTATAACTCTCTGTCTCTCTGTCTCTCTCCCTATATAAATATACCTTTGTAAAAGTTCTCATAAAAAATTAACCTACATTTAAATCCCAGTTCAATTTAGTGTATCTTTGTGTAAATTATTTAAGCTCTCTTGGCCTCGGTTCCCTCTTGTGGAAAGTGAAGATAATACTACCACTAATTTACAACTTTTGGAGTTATGCAGTCATATCTCACAGAGATTGGATGCTTAGTATCAGGCCACTATAATAAAGCGAACATTGCAACAAGGCGAGTCAAATGATTTTTTTGGTTTTCTGGTACATATAAAAGTTATGTTTACACTATACTGCAGTCTGTCAAGCGTGCAACAGCCTTATGTCTAAAAACATAATGTGAACACCTTAATTGAAGAATACTTGATTGCTAAAAAATGTTAACCATCATTTGAGCTTTCAGTGAGTTGTAATTGGGGATCACAGGTCACCGTAACAAATACCTTAATTGATGAAAAAGCTCAAAAGACTGTAATATTACCAAAATGTTACACAGAAACATGACATGAGCAAATACTTCTGGGAAAAAGATGCTGATAGACTTGCTCAACACAGGGTTGCCACAAACATTCGATTTGTGAAAAGTGCTGATCAAGTGAAGCTCCGTAAAATGAGGTATGCCTGTAATTAAAGATGACACACTTCTAACCAAGTGTTTAGATTTGTGATGTGCAAAGGATATGCAGTTAGAACCTGAAGAGAGAACTGTTATAGTACTCTGCAAAACACTACATATCATTTTTATCTGTCTTGTTTTGAAAGGCTGAAATCATCCTGTATATCTGAAAAATTTATAGCTGTTGTCTTTTTCCTTTCCTGATATAGTTTAGAAGCATCATGTTAATCCATCTAGAAATTAGCTTTGTTATAATTTTTGTGTTTCAATTAAAAACAAGTTCATAGTTAATAATATTCTAGCACTACTTATTGAATAATGTTTGAAATATCATCTTTATTATATAATAATACTTCGCAAGTGAACTGTTATACCTGGTGCTCACCAAGGATTTAATGAATTCTATTTTTAAATATTATAGCTTTATAAATAAACTAATTTAGTATTCTATTTGCAAATGTCAACTTATTGCAAAGTTACAGTTCTATCAAAACTACAATTGTTTTACAACTTCTCCTTGGAGCAGTGAAGGCCTTTGATTACAGTAAAATGCTAGGGGCACCTAAATTTGATTGGTTGGGGGAACGGTGTTTAGAAAGTCAAAAACATTCTAATTTTCTCTTTTCTCATGATTATAGTCACCTTACCTAGCAGCCTCTAATTGAATAACAGATTTATCATTTTCAATATTATTTAGATTTACATCTTAAAATGCCTAAGAATATGTAATAACATTACATTTGCCATTATAAACAATAAATCAACGTTACCATCTGGTTAAAACTACTACAAAGTGCAAGCATTTTCCCACAGGTTACACAATTAAGACCTAAAAATTGGGCATGCTCTTTTAACTCCAGTGAGATTCACACTTCATACCTCTTTAATTCATTTTTTTATGAATCACTAGATCCCCTAAGTCCTTTTTCTATTAATTATAAAGACCACTTATACTCTCAAGACTTTTCACACCTTCAGTATATAAATTTTACAGTGCTTTTAATGATAAAACTCATAAAAACTCTACATAGTGATCAAAATTTTTTTGGGTATGAAATAAATGATGTAAGTACAAAAAACACATTGTCTTACTGGTTAGGTTATTTCACTTTTTAAAATTTTATTTATTTATTTTGAGAGAGAGAACATGTGAGTCAGCCAAGGACACAGAGAAAGAGAGAGAGAGAGAGAGAGAGAGAGAGAGAGAGAGAAAGAGAAAGAGAGAGAGAGAGAGAATCCCAAGCAGGCTCCATGATATCAGCGTGGAGCCCAACATGGGCTGGATCCCATGAACCATGAGATCATGACCTGTGCCAAAATCAAGAGCAGGATGCTCAACTGACTGAGCCACCAGGTGCCCCAGAGTATTCCACTTTATTCATGAATAAAGTTTTTGTCTTTATTGGATTTGAATCTCCCTGAATATTGAGGGAAGGGAGAGTCAAGGCCGTTTCTAGCCTTGCTTTTCTATAACCTTTAGAAAAGAATAATTTCAATATAAAATCTGTAATTCCACATACATGATCCAGTAATTAGACCCCAAATTATATGCCTCCCCATTTTATCTTATGATTTGTATGTATTATTTTATGTAAAAATATTAACATTATAAAAATTATTACATTGGTTTCTCTATCAATAGATTTCCTGTTATGTACTGAAAATTTAGCAGAGACACCCCCTTCATTAAATATCATACTATCTCATTATTTCTTATTCTTGCAAAGGAAGATCTGTACTACAAACATAAAATGGCAATCTGATACTAACACCTAAAGTGACCACTCATATAGTCAATACAGAATGTGACATTGTAATCTTCGGACACACCTAATTAATTGGTATTAAAATCAAAGCAGATAAAATTCAACTTGCATAAGCTGAAATGTATTTGAAGTAAAACTTTTAACTAAGATATTTTAAAGTGCTTGAATGACAGAAATATACCCAACACTTCCTAATATCTGTTTCCTTCTATGTCTTTATCAATTCCTATTGCTATAACATGAGCTTGAAGATCCAAATTTAAAATTATTGTCAAAATTCCCAAGAAATATATACAAATGTTATTTGAATATTCTGTTTGCATACATATGAATAATCACATATAAATCATTATGGTATATAGGCCTAATAAAATTTTTAAACACAAAAATACATAAAATTGTATTTTAAACATAAAAATATATGAAATTGTCCCATAAATTTTTTTCAATAATCATCTGTTCACAAAAACATTTACTATAAATAGCTAATAAATCAGAAATAAGAAATTGAGAATAAATCACATGTGCAGATGAAGTTAAATTAAGTAAAACAATATCCTCATAAAAGTTCATTTAATTATTTCAAATTAAAATTACTTTTCCCTAAGCTTCTTTTTTTTATTATAACATAAATCAATATTATATACCACCAGTTGCTTTCTGTCTTTCCTGTAACTGCTTAGCTTTCTGAATTGATCAAAACTGTCTAATCTTAATCTTCATATTTCTTTCTTTGCCTAAAATCTTCTTTTTTCCTGCTATTATATTTCTGAGGACATTAGCCTGACTAATGAGTTGTTTTCAAGCTGTAGTTTAATACCACATTTCTTTATTCCTTCATCCTGCTCATACTTTTTTCCTTAAAAATGATTTACACACATGGACAGAAGCACTACCTCATATCAACCTAAGAAAGAGACCCATAGAGAATGTGTTTAAGTTTTAGGATACTCGGATCTCATTCTTGGTTAAACGATATTTGAGATGCTACTGGAAGGAAGTCATTCCATAGTGAGGGTTACCCCTTGGAAGGGAGCATAGTGACTTCTAAGGCAGATAACATTTATGCCAAGAAGGTTTTAGCTATACATGAGTTTAGAGACTGATTTCTGTGACTTGTTTGGGAAATCTAAAGATATTAGTTGAGCAGGAGGTTTTACTGATATACATTAAGGAGAGACAGCAGTTTGTTAAAGTTATACATTCACCTTTTTGATAAGACCAAGGTGAGGTGAACTTTTATAAGAAAGGAGGACATGGTGATTTATGTGTTTCCTCTCAGACTTCAAGCTGAAGTCTCCCCATTGTTTCCCTCAAGGGTTATTTCTTGAGATTGTTCATTTGCCTTTGAATGTTTTTGAGGAATCCCCTTCAAGTAAGTATAACCACTTTTCTGGCCTGAAAGAGCTCAAATTAGGGGAAGCAAAAGCCAGTGCCCTGTGTCAGTTCTTCAGTTAACCTCCAGACAGATCTAAACAAATACAATTGATTCTTGAGAATAAGGACTACTCTGCTCCATCCCAACCAGTAACCCAGGTCCCACACTTGAGATGCTGGCTGCCATGTGAAAACTGCCCCCACACTGGGCTTAGGGGAAGGGAGAGCAAGCAAAAACCTTATTAAAGCCTTCTGTATCATTTTTAATTCACCTTTTTTCTTGATTAAATGCTGGCTGGTTGCTGTAGACCTTAGTCTATTTTCTAGATTCTGATAAAATTTATTCTGACAGTTTTTGCTTTTTTTTCATTGTTTTTGTGTGTAAACAGGTCCTTAGAACTATTACATTTGCCACCTTTGCTGATATGACCCCATTGATTTTTAAGGTACCACTTTTAACCATTTTTATTTTATTTTATTTTTTTATTTAAAAAAAATTTTTTTTCAACGTTTATTTATTTTTGGGACAGAGAGAGACAGAGCATGAACGGGGGAGGGGCAGAGAGAGAGGGAGACACAGAATCGGAAACAGGTTCCAGGCTCTGAGCCATCAGCCCAGAGCCCGACGCGGGCTCGAACTCACAGACCGCGAGATCGTGACCTGGCTGAAGTCGGACGCTTAACCGACTGCGCCACCCAGGCGCCCCAACCATTTTTATTTTTTAAAGCAATGTTAAATGGCTTTTGAGATACATTCAATTTCGTTATATCTTGTTTTTTTCTCTATATTGCTAATTATATTTCAATACTAATTTGGATTTTGAATCTACATTCTTTTCTTTGTTGTTTACTTATTTTGAGAGAGAGAATGAGAGAGAGAGCAGGGGAGGGACAGAGAGAGAGAGAGAGAGAGAGAGAGAGAGAATGAGAGAGAGAGCAGGGGAGGGACAGAGAGAGAGAGAGAGAGAGAGAGAGAGAGAGAGAGAGGAAGACAGAGAGAATCCCAAGCAGGTTCCGCATGGGGCTGGAACCAATGAACCTTGAGATCATGACCTGAGCAGAAATCAAGAGTCAGACACTAAACTAAATGAGCCACTCAGGCATCCCTGGATCTACATTCTTTATTGAGATTACCCTGTGAATATTCATTCTTATATTATCTTTATTGAGATTTCACCAAACAATACAATACCTTCATACAATATGATCAGGCTGGGTGTATTTATTTTCTATGCTCTAGAATTGTTTGGATAAGATTAAAAATATTTCTTCCTGAATATCTGGTAGAATACAGTAGTAAAGCAATGGGGAACTGCAGTATTCTGTTTTGTTTTATTGATGAAAGAAATTACAACCAATAAACTTTATTTGATACTTATAAATCAATTAGTCTGAGTTGGGAGATTATCTCTTCAAACAAGATTTGCCAGAATTTGCTCTAAAAAAAATCTACTTCTAACATGAACTTCAAGACACCATATTTAGTTTTTGGTTTGTAAGTCACTTAACCATTAACATAGATTAAAATATAGCCCTATATCATAGCCAAACAAGGCCACAAGTCACTGTTCACAGATCTCTCTGTGTATTGTGTTTGAAGATGTGTGTGAGGATAGTGCATACTTATTTTAGTGTAATTTTTCTTTAATTAGAGCCAAGATTTCATTTACTATTCCATTCCTCTCAACTTGTGCTATCCATGGATAGTTAGATTCTTCCCACATATAGAAAAAAAAAAAAGATTCTTCCTACATAACTCATCAAATGACTTCAAGACAATTACAGTTTGTGCTACCAATTTAGCTTCCTTTTCTCCACACCCACTCCTGGATATTCCTACAATATTCCTATATCTCATGAAAACTAAAAACTATTCATTTAAGAAAATTTTTTTCATCCAGACTTTTACATTACTTTTAATTTGAATCTTGTGAGTTTTAGAAAATATAGCCTGCAATTTCCAGAATAGGAAACCATACTATTTTACCAGTGCACCAGTTAGCTAATAATTTCTTAGAATTTTATATGAACATTTATAATTGACATTTTTCTATATTTTTATTTTTTTGTGCTTTAGGGGCACCTGGGTGGCTCAATCCGTTAAGTGTCAGACTTAGGCTCAGGTCATGATCTCATGGTTTGTGAGTTCAAGCCCCGCATCAGGCTCTGTGTTGTCAGCTGGGAGCGTGGAGCACGCTTAGGATTCTGACTCTCTCTGCCCCTTCCCCACTGGTTCTCCGTCCCTCTGTCTCTGTCTCTCTTTCCAAAATAAATAAACATTAAAATTTTTTTAAAAAATAGTGTTATTGAATGAACTGAGCAAATACCATTTATGTCATGTTTCTCACTTCTCCCTTAAAATAAAATGTATTTTCTGATACTTGGAATTTTACTATTTGGATCTAGAAAAAATTGTGTAAGAAGTTATTTAGATGTATTTCAAATGTAATTACCTGTTTATTATTCGTAGTATATTGAGAAATTCAGCAAACCTTAGTAACACTTCCCTGGAGGAACAGCTGTTGTTAATGATTCGACCTGTGACCCCTGGGTAGGTTAAGGTTTAAAGCAGTTGCCTCCATTGGGTAGAATCTCCCTGAACCACAATTAACTGCTAAATGCCCAAATTTGCTGATCTTGCCCCCACAGAAACTATTAACATGCCCCCATGTACTGCTGCTCCTTTCCAAGGGCAATTATCCCTTGGCTGCATTCACCATTTGGTTGTATTTACAACAGATTATCGAACAGACAAGCTGGCAAATTTGCACCCAGAGGCACTCATTTGTTTTGTTTTGTTTTGTTTTGTTTTTTGGATATAATTTGTTGCCAAACTGGCTTACATACAACACCCAGTGCTCATCCCAAAAAGTGCCCTTCACCCATTATCCCTCTCCCCCACCTCCCCATCCACCCTTAGTTTGTTCTCTGTATTTAAGAGTCTCTTTTGCCTCCCTCCCTCCCTGTATCTACTTTTTCCCTCTTCCCTTCCCCCATGGTCTTCTGTTCATTTTCTCAAGATCCACATATGAGTGAAAACATATGATATCTGTCTTTTCTCTGACTGACTTATTGCACTTATAATACCTTCCAGTTCCATCCATGTTGCTGCAAATGGCATGATTTCACTCTTTCTCAATGCCGAGTAGTATTCCATTGAATACATAAACCACATCTTCCTTATCCATTCACCATTTGATGGAAATTTGGTCTCTTTCCATAATTTGTTGAAAGCACTGCTATAAACATTAGGGTACACGTGCCCCTATGCATCAGCACTCCTGTATCCCTTGGGTAAATTCCTAGTAGTGCTATTGCTGGGTCATAAGGTAGCTCTATTTCTAATTTTTTGAGGAACCTCCACACTGTTTTCTAGAACGGCTGCAACAGTTTGCATTCCACCAACAGTGCAAGAGGGTTCCCATTTCTCTATATCCTCTCCAGCATCTGTAGTTTCCTGAGTTATTCATTTTATCCACTCTGACCGCTGTGAGGTGGTAGCTCAGTGTGGCTTTGATTTATACTTCCCTGATGATGAGTGATATTGAGCATCTTTTCATGTGTCTGTTAGCCATCTGGATGTTTTCTTCAGAAAAGTGTCTATTCATGTCTTCTGGCCATTTCTTCACTGGATTATTTGTTTTTTGGGTATTGAGTTTGGTAAGTTCTTTATAGATTTTGATACCAGCCCTTTATCCGATATGTCATTTGCAAATATATTTTCCCATTCCATTGGTTGCCTTTTAGTTTTGTTGATTGTTTCCTTTGCAGTGCAGAAGCTTTTCATCTTGATGAGGTCGCAATAGTTCATTTTTACTTTTGATTCCCTTGCCTTTGGAGATGTGTTGAGTAAGAAATTCCTGCGACTGAGGTCAAAGAGGTTGCTGCCTGCTTTCTCCTCTAGGGTTTTGATGGTGTCATCTTACATTTAGGTCTTTCATTCATTTTGAATTTATTTTTGTGTATGGTGTAAGAAGGTGGTCTAGTTCCATTCTTCTGCATGTTGCTGTGCAGTTCTCCCAGCACCATTTACTAAAGAGGCTGTCTTTTTTCCTTTGGATACTCTTTCTTGCTTTGTCAAAGATTAGTTGGCCATATATTTTTGGGTCCAGTTCTGGGTTCTCTATTCTATTCCATTGGTCTGTGTGTCTGTTTTTGTGCCAATACCATACTGTCTTGATGATTACAGCTTTGTAGTAGAGGCTAAAGTCTGGGATGGTGATGTCTTGCACTTTGGTTTTCTTCTTCAATATTATTTTGGCTATTTGGGGTCTTTTGTGGTTCCATACAAATTTTAGGATTATTTGTTCTAGCTTTGAGAAGAATGCCAGTGCAATTTTGATTGGGATTGCATTGAATATGTAGATTTCTTTGGGTAGTAGTGACAGTTTAATAATGTTTGTTCTTCCAACCCATGAGCATGGAATGTTTTTCTATTTCCTTGTGTCTTTTCAATTTCCTTCATAATCTTTCTATAGTTTTCAGCATACAGGTCTTTTACATCTTCGGTTAGGTTTATTCCTAGGTATTTTATGGGTTTTGGTGTAATTGTAAATGGGATCAATTTCTTTATTTCCAGGAGCACTTATTTGATAACACCTTTGTTTGCCTCACCTAGTGCAGGACTTCTGCTATTGTTCCTGGAAATTTTCCACTTTGCCCTTAGTTCAGATTTTTCCTTCTTCCCAGAGAGGTGTGCCCCACCTCTCAATCTCTCTGTAGATTTACCCCAATTTTACCGTGTGTGTATGTGTGTGTGTGTGTGTGTGTGTGTACCATATTCCTCCTACTATTGATATCTATCTACATGACTGGGGTTTGGGATAGAGCACACTAGAGTATTGGTAAATTTTGCTTGAGGGATTAATATTTTACTGAGGCTAATCATTAAAATGTGAAAATGAGAGACTTGACGGGTTCCCAGATTATGAAATACACTTATTTTCAGTATGTGATTTCTTTCTTTCTTTCTTTCTTTCTTTCTTTCTTTCTTTCTTTCTTTTTTAATTCTCTCTAGTTCATCTGTATTTCTTTGAGAATTTTAGTTGGAAACAGCCTGGAAATCTGACAGGAATAAACTTTCACATAATGTTTTTTTTTACTCTCTAACTGGCAAGATCAGAAATGCCATGAAAAGAAGACTATCACACAGGATATTTTCTACTTCAGCTGGCTTCTGAACTCATGCAGACACAGCCATACGCGTGCATACATAAAATCACATTTTCAAAAGTTAACAGGAAAAATAAAGTTGGGGGAGGGAGAGCTGCATTCAATTATCCTTAAAGCTTTGTCCATATGTTCAAAAATTAATTGATCTAAGAGACAAATAACACCTGGTAATCTTTTTTTTTTTTTTGCCATTTACAAGGGGGCTAACAAAGTGAACTGTAGATGTTTCATAACTTCTGTTTAGGTTGTCTATTATAAAAATATCCAAATCAACTCAAATTTTAGATAAAATGCAAATTAAAATTTTAACTATGTGAATGCCAAGTAAGATAACCAGTTCACATGTTAATTTAGCTTTTAAAACTTAAAATATATACATAGAGAGATAACATAATACCAACATATTATTTAACGACTCACCTCATTTCATTTTATTTTACTCTAGGCACAATTAAGTCTAGATAGCATAGTTCATGTGTTTTATGGAGCGTTGAACTGGTAGCATATGACAGAATCATGACCATTACCGCTGCAGCTTGTGACAGAGTGGGAAGATAATAGGCCAATCTTCCCTCTCGATGACTCCTGCCTGACCAGAGAAGATGAGGTGGTAGAGGAATTGAATCATTTTAAAAGAGGCATTTGTGCAGGATGGAGACTGAACTATCAATTGAGTTGTACTTGACAGAAAATGGCACTTTTGCCTTTGGGCATCTTTTTAAGAGTAAGAACAAAGTTATATTTAATACCTTCTTGATTTCATGCAATGAACATCAAATTTTCCTCCACGCATATCAGAATAAATGGTATCTTGGTGACAGTGTTATTATCATAGATAACTTCATAGAAAATAGAGACTATAACCGAATTTAAGCTAATTTCCTGGGATTGAATTTCCTTATATGAAGGTAATACAGCTGAAAAGACACAGAGGAATTTCCACAACACTCAATTACAAAGACAGAAAAATTCTGCAATTCCCAAATAGTACCTAAAATACATGTCAATTAAGCTCTCCCTTATTGTTAATGATGAAAACACAGGCTTTCTTTCTATGAACCAGAAAATATCATTAGTGCTATTTATGTGTCTATTGTTTTCCTTAAGTATGAAGGAATTTCTACATATTCTTATTAACCATAAGATAAGATAAATAACCTATATTATAGTTTTGTTTTCCTATTGCTTTGGAATTCTATTGACTTTACTAAATTTCCCATTATCTCAGCCTTCTGTTTGTTTTTTTTATTAAATAGAATATTGTCTAATCTTTTACTTTTTTCAATTTTAATTAAACAATCTTCATGGCAGGAATTATAAACATATATGCCACAAATTATAATAGTATATAGTGAATTGATAGTAATTGTTTTATGGTTATAATCATTTGGCTGTGTACGATTTCAGGTTATGTATGATAATTCTATTAAGCATAAGGCTAACTTAACCTTATACATAACAAGTGAAGTTTTTTCTCACTCAGTGAAAATATCATTGGTCACAAAACTAAATAATTCCAAAATAACATATTTTAATCACAAAATAATATGGGAGTTTATCTGATACCTATTCCTTGACTATTGAACGCCTTTATATATATATATATATATATATATATATATATATATATATATGTGGGAATAAAATGTGTGGGGTAAATATGTGTTTATATATTGATGTTATGGATTCATAACAAAGGATAAATAAATGTACAGTGTTTCTTTTTAAAAAAAATTAAATCTCTTTAAGACAAATTTAGCCAGTCATTATAGTCCTTGAGTTAACCCATTTCTTTGTGCAGAGAGATTTGGTAAACATTTGATTTTACTAGTTTAAATAATCTGAGATATGGAGAAAATACAGTTGGTATCGAGGGTATGAAAAAAGTTGGAATCTGAAAATGTTTTGTCAGTATCCATGAAAGATGCATAGCATTCAGGGTTCTGTAAAAGATGAACACTTGTTTCCCTCATGTGTAGTAAGGCTTCAAAAGCATATATAAGCCTTTGGAGGCTAAACATCAAGGTCTATAGTTGAAAATAGCTGAGAGGAGCCACTGTCATCAAGGACAGAATCACTGTGACCAGGTATCACGGGGACCTGTCTAGAGTAGCAGAGATGAAAAAGAACCAGTGACAGAGACTTGTAGGAAGCAATTGTGATTGAATCTTCTCACACCTCTTTTTCCTGGTAATGCATATGTTTCAGAGAAGAATGAGTGGAAAAAAATTTACAGTGTCCTCTTAGCCAATCTTTACTAGTATAGGGCAGAGCTGAGTTTGATTTTATATTCTAAGAGAAGTGATCTTTACACTAACATTCTTCCTTATTTCATTTACATTAGGTTCAGAAGAAAAATTAATCCTCCACTTAAGACTAATTTGAGATCTTTCTCCAGTTCCTTCTATTCTCATTTTGATCATGATAAATTGCTTATTTTCTCTTCCTTATCTCTTTCTGGTGTTTCTTCTTATTAATAGCAACTTAAATATAGGTTATAAACATCCTAAAATATTTCATATTTTCAATTTTTCTCAGTGGTTGGATTCTGAAATTCTTTCATTTTCTAGACTTTCTTTCTTTCTTTCTTTCTTTCTTTCTTTCTTTCTTTCTTCCTTTCTTTCTTCCTTTCTTCCTTTCTTCTTTTCTTCCTTTCTTCTTTTCTTTCTTAATTGGGCCCAACTTTTTACCACAAAGATTAAAGCACACATTGTCTTGGCAGGATATATTCAATGAGCTGAATCAGAAAAATATGCAGTCAAGAATTATTTTTTTTAATTTACTTATTTGTTTTGTGTGAGAGAGGGAAAGCATGAGAAGGGAAGGGGCAGAGAGAGAGAAAGAGACAGAGAGAGAGAGAGAGAAAGAAAGAAACCCAAGCAGGCTCCATGCTGTCAGCACAGGCTCCATGCTGTCGACAGGAGACTTGACCTCATAATCCATGAGATCTTGACCTGAGCTGAAATCAAGAGTTGGACCTTGAACCGACTGAGCCACCCAGGTGCCCCTAAGAATTCTTTATCCAGCAAGGATATCATTCAAAATAGAAGGAGAGATAGAGTTTCCCAGACAAACAAAAACTAAAAGAGTTCATGACCACTAAACTGGCCCTTCAAGAAACTTTAAGGAAGACTCTTTGAATGGAGAAAACAAAACAAAACAAAACAAAACAAAACAAAAAGATCAAAAATGACAAAGATTAGAAAAGAGCAGAGAACATCACCAGAAACACCAACTCTACAGGCAACAAACACAATGACACTACATTCATTTCTTTCAGTAATCACATTTAAAGGTAAATCGGTTAAATGCTCCAATCAAAAGACACAGGGTATCATAATGAAAAACAAAAACAAAAACAAATAAACAACAACAAAAAGATACATCTCTATGCTGCCTACAAGATACTCATTTTAGACCTAAAGACACCTGCAGATTGAAAGTAAGGGAATGGAGATCATGCTAATGGACATCAAAAGAAAGCCAGAGTAGCCATACTTATATCAGACAAACTAGATTTTAAAACAAAGACTGTAACAAGAAATGAAGAAGGGCATTATATCATAATTAAGGGGTCTATCTACCAAGAAGATCTAACAATTGTATATATTTATGCCTCCAACTTGAAAGCACCCAAATAATCAATTAATCAAAAACATAAAGAAACACATTGATAATAATACCACAATAGTAGGGGACTTTAACACCCTACTTACAACCATGGATAGATCATCTAAGCAGAAAATCACCAAGGAAACAATAGCTTTGAATGACACACTGGACCATATGGACTTAACAGATATATTCAGAACATTTCATCCTAAAACAGCAGAATACACATTGTTCTTGAGTGCACATAGAACATTCTCCAGAATAGATCACATATTGGATCACAAATCAGCCCTCAACAAGTACAAAAAGATCACCATCCTACCATGCATATTTTCAGATCACAACACTATGAAACTTGAAATCAACTACAAGAAAAAATTTGTAAAAACCACAAATACTTGGAGATTAAAGAACATCCTATTAAAGAATGAATGGGTTAACCAAGAAATTAAAGAGGAAATTAAAAAGTATATGGAAGCCAATGAAATTGAAAACACAACAGTCCAAAACCTCTGGGATACAGCAAAGGTGGTCATAAGAGGGAAGTATACAGCAATCCAGGCCTTCATAAAGAAGGAAGAAAAGTCTCAAATACATAACCTAACCTTATACCTAAAGGAGGCAGAGGGGGGGAGGTGTCTGAGTGACTCAGTCAGTTAAGCATGTGACTTTGGCTCAGGTCTTGATCTCACAGTTCATGAGTTGAAGCATCACATCAGGTTCTGTGCTGTCAGTGTAGAGCCTGCTTCCAATCCTCTGCCCTCCCTACCCCTCCCAGCTCATGCTCTCTTTTTCTCTCTAAAAAAAATAAGATAAAAAATAAATAAAGGAGCTGGAAAATGAACAGCAAATAAAGTTCCAAACCAGCAGAAGTTGGGAAATAATAAAGATTAGAACAGAAATCAATGGTATCAAAACTTAAAAAAACAAACAAAACAAAACAAAACAAAACCAAAAAACAGAACAGATCAATGAAGCTAGGAGCTGGTTCTGTGAAAGAATTGAAATTAATGACCCCCTAGCCATATTGATCAAAAAGAAAAAGGAAAGTACCCAAATAAATAAAATTATGAATGAAAGAGGAGAGATCACAGCAAATACTGAAGAAATACAAATACTAATAAGAGTATATTATGAGCAATTATATGCCAACAAATTGGGCAATCTGGAAGAAATAGATATTCCTAGAAATATAAACTACCAAAACTGAAACAGTAAGAAATAGAAATTTTGAACAGACCCATAACCAGTAAAGAAATGGAATCAGTAATCTCCCCAAAACAAGAGCACAAGGCTGGATGGCTTCTCAGGAGAATTCTACCAAACATCTAAAGAAGAATTAATACCTACTCTTTTGAAGCTGTTCCAAAAAACATAAATGAAAGAAACCTCCCAAACTCATTCTATGAGGCCAGCATTACCTTGATTCCAAAGTCAGGGAAAACCCTCCATGAACAGGAGAACTATAGACCAATTTCCCAGTGAACATGGATTCAAAAATTCTCAACAAGACGCTAGCAAATTGAATCCAACAATATATTAAAAGAATTATTCCCCACCATCAAGTGGGACTTATTCCTGAAGTGCAGGGCTGGTGGAATATCTGCAAATCAAATCAATCAACATGATACATCACACTAATAAAAGAAAGGCTAAGAAAGCATAAGAGACTCTTAAAAAATGAGAACAAACTGAGGGCTGATGGGGGGTGGGAGGGAGGGGAGGGTGGGTGATGGGTATTGAAGAGGGCATCTTTTGGGGTGAGCACTGGGTGGTTTTTTTTTTAATGTTTATTTATTTTTGAGACAGAGAGAGACAGAGCATGAACAGGGGAGGGTCAGAGAGAGAGGGAGACACAGAATCTGAAACAGGCTCCAGGCTCTGAGCGGTCAGCACAGAGCCCGACGCGGGGCTCGAACCCACAGACCGCGAGATCGTGACCTGAGCCGAAGTCGGCCGCCCAACCGACTGAGCCACCCAGGCGCCCCAGGGATGAGCACTGGGTGTTGTATGGAAACCAATTTGACAATCAATTTCATATATTTAAAAAAATAAAATAAAAAAGAAAGGCTAAGAACCACATGATTCTCTCAATAGAGGCAGAAAAAGCATTTGACAAACTGTAGCATCCTTTCTTTATAAAAACCCTCAACAAAATAGGGATAGAAAGAACATACCTCAAGATCATATAACAAGGTCATGTAACAAAAGACCCACAGCTAATATCATCCTCAATGGGAAGAACTGAGAGCTTTCCCCCTAAGGTCAGGAACATGACAGGGATGTCTATTTCTCACCACTGTTGTTCAACATAGCAGTGGAAGTCCTAGCCTCAGCAATCAGACAACAAAAAGAAATAAAAGTCATCCAAATCAATAAGGAATAAGTCAAACTTTCACTCTTTCCATATGGCATGATACTCTATGTGAAAAACTCAAATGACTCCAAAAGAAAGGAAAGAAAAGAAAAAGAAATTTTTAAAAAACCTGCTAGACACTGACACGTGAATTCTACAAAGTCACAGGTTATAAAATCAATGTACAGAAATCAGTTGCATTTCTATACACCAAATAATAATGCAGCAGAAAGAGAAATCAGGAAATCGATCCCATTTGCAATTGTACCAAAACGTACAAAATACCTAGTAATAAACCTAACCAAAGAGGTAAAAGATCTGCATGCTGAAAAGTATAGAAAGTTTATGAAAGAAATCAAAGAAGACACAAAGAAATGGAAAAACATGCCATGATCAAGAATGGGAAGAACAAATATTGTTAAAAAATCAATACTACCCAAGCAATCTACACATTCAATGCAATCTCTATCAAAATAACACTAGCATTCTTCACAGGTCTAGACCAAACAATTATAAAATTCGTATGGGACCACAAAAGACCCCAAATAGCCAAAGTAATATTGAAAAAGAAAACCAAATTGGAGGCATGACAATTCTGGACTTCCAGCTACATCACAAAGCTGTAATCACCAAGACAGTATGGTACTGGCACAAAAACAGACACTTCGATCAATGGAATGAAATAGAAAACCCAGAAATGGACCTACAAATGTATGGTCAACTATCTTTGATAAAGCAGGAAAGAATATCCAATGAAAAAAAGACAGTCTCATCAGCAAATGGTTTTGGGAAAACTGGACACCAATGTGTAGAAGAATTAACCTAGACCTCTTTATTACACCATACAAAAAAATAAATTCAAAATGGATGAGAGGCCTAAATGTGATACAGGCAACATCAAAATACTAGAGGAAAACATAGGCAGTAACCTCTTTGACATTGCCCATAACGACATCTTACTAGCTATGTCTCCTGAGGCAAGAGAAACAAAAGTAAAAATAAACTATTGGGACTTCATTAAGATAAAAAGCTTCTGCACAGCAAAGGTAACAAGAAAACTAAAAGGCAACTTACTGAATAGGAGGAGATATTAGCAAAATATCTGATAAAGGATTAGTATCCACAAGATATAAATAACTTATAAAACTCAACACCCCAAAAGTAAATAATCCAGTTAAAAAATAGGCAGAAGACATGATTAGACATTATTTCCAAAGAAGGCATCCATTCAGATAGCTAACAGACACATGAAAAGATGCTCAACATCACTCATCATCAAATCAATACCAGGAAATACAAATCAAACCATGATGAGATACTACCTCACACCTATTAGCATGGCTAAAATTAACACAGGAAACAACAGATGTTGGCAAGAATGTGGAGAAAGGGCAACCGTGTTATGCTATTGGTGGGGATGTAACTGGTACAGCTATTCTGGAAAACAGTGTAGAGTTTCCTCAAAAAGTTAAAAATAGAACTACCTTACAATCCAGCAATCGCACTACTAGGTATTTATCCAGAGATACAAAACTGCTGATTGGAAGGGGCATATGCATCCCAATGTTTATAGCAGAACTAGCAACAACAGCCAAATTATGGAAAGAGCCCAAATGTACATCAACTGGTGAATGGATAAAGAAGATGTGCTATATATGTATACACACACACACACACACACACACACACACACACACACACTGGGATATTACTCAGCCATAAAGAAAAGTGAAATCTTGTCATTTGCAACAACATGGATGGGACTAGAATGTATCATGCTAAGTGAAATAAGTCAGTCAGAGAAAAACAAATATATTTCATTCATATGTGGAATTTAAGAAACAAAACAGATGAACATAGGGAAGGGAAGGAAAATAGGATAAAAACAGAGAGAGGCAAACCATAGGAGATGCTTAAATATGGAGAACAAACTGAGGGTTGCTAGAGGAGTGTTGGGTAGGGTGATGGCCTAAATGGGTGATGGGCATTAAGAAGAGCACTTGTTAGGATGAGCATTGGGTGACATATGTAAGTGATGCATGACTAACTTCTCCTGAAACCATTGCAGTATATGTTAACTAACTTTTTTTTTGTTTTTTTTTTTAAAGCACACACTATCTCATGTCTTTTTATTCTACTGTTCAATGTGTTTACTTCACACTCCTTGCATATTCTACAAATGGCTAATTATTATATATATCCCAACTGTTAATTTGATTCCCTATGTATTTCTATACACAGTTGCCTTTGTAACCTTCATGGAGGATTACTCTAATAACAGATTAACCCAAAAAATTCCTTTATTTCTATTCTTGATCATAGTGTTACTAGTCAATTTATAAATAACAATTATGGATTATTCATATACCTAGACCTAAATCCTTTATCTTTCAAATTTAAGACTCATAATGTATCAGATTTTCCATATTGGCAAATATAATATTTCAGACTGCAATCATGTATTTTGCCAAAATGTACTGAAAGCTATTTCTCCTTTTGGCCTTAAAAAACTCATTAACAAATTTAACAAGTTTTTAAAGCTTTAAAGCACATTTAAAGTCAACTGAATCAGAAAGTCATAGAAATTTTTAAAGGTTTTATAGAAGAAATTCATAATTCACTCATCAATTGATTTGAATACTTTCACATTTATTCCCAAATTTAACTGTCTCTAAATAAATTATTCTAAGTATCTGTTCTATCTCTTTATGTTTCAATTTATTCCATTTGTCTATCCTCTGTGAGGATAGAAAATTATCAGGCATTGTTTAACTCCCAATATGCTACATAAAATCTAAGTCATTCTGTAGAGGTAGGTTAAGAAATATTTTTTTAGAAAGAGAGAGAAGGATATCTAAATGATAGATAGAATATATATATAATATATATATATATAATATATATAATATATATAATATATATATATAATATATATTATATATATTTTATTTATACATACATACACCACATACAAAACATTATAATAATTTAGGGAAGCTATCCAATAGCATGATTCAGAATTGAAAAATGATGTCGTAAAAGAAGAAAATCTATCCTTCCACTTCCATCAGTTCTGAGTACGTGCTTGTCATTTATGAGCCTTTAATTACACTATGCATCACAATTGACAATGAATGGTGAAAGTCTATTTTGAATAAAACTTTGGATGGGTGTGAAAACATCCTAAACATTGTGGCAATAACTTGCACTTGAATAGGATTAGAATTTTAATCTCGCTTTATTGAGAAATTCAAATTTGATAGACTTACTCATTCTGTCTGATATACAAAAGATATAAGCAATGTTAGATATTATTCCTGATTGACAATAGTAATTAGAAAATCTGCACTTTGGTTAATAGCAAAAGCTCAAAGAAGGATGATGGTCTTGCATAAATTTATAACATGGACCATCAGGACTACAGGAAAAAAATGCATTTTCAATTTTAAGCACAAGACCAGGCAAAACAGAAGTTCTGCAAAGATCAATGTCTAATTAGTAAACTAAGGAGCCAATCAATTACTTTATTATAGAAATGTGGAAAATCTATGTAAAGTTTCGCTAAGAGAGACCTTTTATATGTATTACATATCCATAATTCCTTTTTCCAAAACTCTTAAATCCCAAATGTTTTGGAAGTAAAAACAGTCATGTGATCCATTAGTGGAAAACTTGGTGTTAATTAGCATGAGGTTATTCATTATCTTTATGCATTTCACTGTAACTACATGTATGTTTTGTTGAAAATATGTTAATTTAAATTTTTCTCCAAAGCTTCTGGGATTATATGTACTCATTAACTTCATAAACTTGAAAATTTTGAATTCTGTAAGACATCTGCCTGGAGAGGTTCTCATAAGCAATTGTAGACACGAACACCAACAAACTAATTTATATACCTACTGTCTATTTTGCAATAGTTTATTTGTTTAAAAATAACTAAATATCTCTGATATAAATTTAACTACATTAGACTTTGTACATTAAATTTCCATATATCCCAATAAAAGCTGGCATTGAATACAAAACTTTCTGCCCATTCTTACAATATCAGTCACTTTGCCAAAATGGTGCTGGCTTATGCTGTGTCCTGGTCAAGTACTAATGGGGGGCCTCATTTCACTCTCACACATGTCATGATTCTGATTATGAATTGCATAATTCATACTCTCCATTCTAGTCCTCTACCCCCTTCATTCTCTCACGGTCTCCCCACCTCCCCATTCCCAATGCTGGGGAAGTTCCACCCTTCTTTCAGGATACCCTATATCCAGTAAGTGGCTTAGGGTGGCCTGGATGTATGACTGAGGGGGAAGGGTTCCAATGTCAATCCATACATTAATTACAAGCAAAGTTGTCTGTTGTTCTTTTTCAGAAAAAAATAAATAAATATTGAACTCATATATTTTAGCACCACAGTGGGTCATTGTGAGAACTTCATGGATTCCTTTTCAGTTTGGGACACAGGTATTGGAATGCACCAAGTGGAAGAAGCAAGTGGGCAAAGAGGCAGTGGCATTGACATTCTGTGCCTGAAAGTGTGTTGATTTCTGGTTTTCTCCCAAGTATGATTGCTCCTGTATGTTCTACAGCACATTTTAGAGCAATTTTAGCATACACAAGCTTAAGCCTTATTATAAGCTTTATTCCGAGTTGTAAGCACAGGTAAAGCAAGTTTCCCTTGTAGGTCAATTCAGTCAATGTGCTTTCAATGCATGGTCCTAGAGATCTAGTCACCTTCTACGTGACTCTCTATATCTAAATGCGTATGGAGCTTTTACGATGTATTTAGACTGAAGATATACATGTTCAGCTGCATGCATATTTCCCGACAGTTTTCATTTTCTTATAGTGACTGTTATACCATTATATTTTACTTTTCTATTTAAAAAAAAGTGCTAGGCAAAATAAGTTACTTTTACTAAGATTATTATGATGAAAAGATTTTGTTTTATTGTATTACAAGTACTTTTTTTTTACATCAAGACAGTCTTAACTATTAACAGTAGAGTATTTTTTAATTATTTCAGTTCTTTTTAAAAATTTGTTATGAAATAACTTGATACTATATAGAGATAACATTTCACTAAAGTAAATAAAATTACTGTCTTCTCTAAAACTTCACAAACTGACTGCCTTTCTCCAAAACAACTTAAAATCAACCTTCTTTGGGCAAATACATGCTGTTTACTTCTGTTCTATTTCAACCTGATCAAGTGTAACAGATGTATTGCTAATACGGATCTGGAGAAATGCCCTTAACAGATTTGAGTCAACAGATGAGCAGTCAGAGAAAGTTTAGAAATTTTATAATCATGACCTTTAGAAACACCACTTACCAATTATATCACTTTGTGACTTCTTCTGAAGTTATTACAAAGTAACTTTATGTCTATACAAAGTTACCTTAACATAGCACTCTCATGAATAGAGAAGTTTTAAAATTGAATTATCTAATTATTGTTGAAGAAAATTTCATTTCATAGGACACTACTTGGGTTCTTTTATTTTAATATGAGTTTTCAGAATGTTAAAAATCATGACCTCCTTAAAATATATCATCCATTTGTGATACATGCAAAATTATTTAGAGGAAAAACATACTCTTAATATATTTAAAAACTATTTAATGAATATTGCTAACTTTTAATTTTACCATGCTTCTTTTTTGAATACTAGGATACCGAAAGTATACATTTTTGGATGGCTCTAGTTTGCTGTACAGATTTTCTTGTTTATGTTACATTCCCATATTGGACTAAGTCAAGTGTACATACATAATTTGAAGAGTGAATTCAACTGCTTGTTCAGGCTGAAAGCTGTATGCATTTAGATAAGAGGATACAAGTAGCAGGAAGAAAAATAACCTTGGAAATTGTCTTCTGTGTTTGCTAATTCAATATGTTTAGCTAAATCAAATAGCTTTTATTATGAGTTTTCAATATCTCTAAAACATAAAAATACAAAGAGGAGATGTTAGTAGAATTAATATTTTTTCAAATATTGATGTGCCTGAAGTTATTTATTTTTACCATAATGTTTCAAAAGATGATCTACTAATAAACTATATGAACAAAGAAAAAAGACTCAACCTCAAAAATGTTGCTCTCATGTTTCCATTTAAATGACAAGATATATAAAAATATTTTTTATGCTAAAAAATGTTCATAAAAAGTGGTGTAAATGACAAGATATATAAAAATACTTTTATGCTAAAAGATGTTCATAAAAAGTGGTGGTGTAGGTTAGTAAATAAATGTTTAGAATTTGAATCAGGCTATCTGTTTTTTATTCAGTGCCTCATGCATTGGACATGACATTTTGCCTTCCTCATTTCACATTTTCAATATGCAAAACAAACATTGTGAGAGTAAATGCATAATATATTTTAAAACAGATTTGAAACATTCTGACATGCAGTGCTTGCCATTAATTCCAAACAATGGTTTAGTCAAGGGTTCAGTATGAACCTTCCTTTTCCTACCACGTATTAAATTATTGCCCTTATTTTTAACAGAAACTACCACAAAGTTGAAGCTATTTTATCCTTCAAGAATTTTTTTTTATAGAACTGGCCTTTGACCATATTAATCTTCATTTATTTTCGAGAGTGACAGAGAGAGTTCGAGTTGGGGAGAAACAGAGAGAGAGGAAGACATAGAATCAGAAGCACTCTCCAGGCTCCTCACTATCAGCACAGAGCCCCCACTCTATGCCTGAATCCGCGAACCGCCAGATCACGACCTGAACCCAAGTCAGTAGCTCAACCCACTGAGCCACCCAGGTGCCCCTTATCCTTCAAGAAATTAACAAATCATTTATTTAATAGAAAAAAATATCTTAATGGGGCACCTGGGTGGCTCAGTGGGTTGAGCCTCAGACTTCAGCTCAGGTCACAATCTCTCGGTTTGTGATCGAGCCCGGCGTCGGCTCTGTGCTGACCGCTCAGAACCTGGAGCCTGCTTCAGTCCCCCTCTCTCTCCACCCCACCCCTGCTTGTGCTCCGTCTCTCTCTGTCTTTCAAAAATGAATAAACATAAAAAAAAAGTTTAACAAAAAGAAAAAATACCTTACTTTGAGGAATACAAGTCCATTTAACAGCAAATTAGAGTATAATTATAGTAAGTCAATCGTACCCCTAAATGATAATGAAGAACTCTGATCATTTATCAAACATATTTTTTATCTAAAGGAGATAAGAATGTCATGGGACTTTCAAGAATTCATATGATATTAATTAAAATTTCATTAATAAACAAATGTACAAAATGATTGGGCCTGATTTCATGCAAATATTCATTCTCAGTATAATCTCCTAACCACTTCCCTATATATAATGTATATTTGCTCAGGTTGAAGTGGTAAAGTTTTATTTGCAAATAGTATAAATAGGATATTTATTTGCAAATAGTATAAATAGGATATTTATTTGCAAATAGTATAAATAGGATAAATGCTGACTCTATGTGCAAATAGTTTTTCCAATGTAAAGGACACTTTTCTCTTTAGAAGCCATGTGAAGCTTGCCCCATTTTTGCTACAAAGTTCCTTGTTGCTCTCTGTTAAGTCACAAAAATCAATAAAGCAAATTACCATCACCATGGAAAAAATATTCCAATTATCATTTTGTCTCCAATCTAGGATTTAAACTATAAGTGTTATCTTTAATGTCTTAAATTTGATGGCAAGCATAGAACTCAAAATCTCATTACTTTTAAAATACCATCTAGTAGTTTGTATTTATTTAAATATAGCTATGGAGAGACACTGTTGATAACAGAATCTAAATTAGATTACTGTTAATAAGCATTGTGTTATTATTCTTGATGTAGTCTGTGGTTCCAGATGGATAAATTATCTTCTGGTATTCATGACAATGTGAAATCCAAGAAGCATTTTAGGTCATGGTCATTAACATAACCTGATAACCTCTAATAATTGTGTGCAACATTGTACCATTTCCGAAAATTGAGTTGATATGAATCATTAAGCAGGTAGTCTATATCACTGGTATTTTCTTATTTGTACAAAGTTAATAATATATTAAATGTTTTATTTATTTATAAACAAAATTAAGAATAATGATATTATGGATCAAATCAATGTTTTTAACAGAATGTAATTTTTTAAATAAGATACGTATTCGTGAAGGAAAGCATAGGAACAGATAACAGGACTCATTAACTGTTGGATACTGTAAGTCAGGGATTATGCCATACCTTTATAATTTTTCCCCTTTAGAACCCATCATTGTCACTTAAAATTCTAAGGTTCAAGGGATATTTTTGTTTGTTTTGAGAGAGAGAGAGAGAGAGAGAGAGAGAGAGAGAGTGTGAGTGGTGGAGAGGGTAAAGGGAGAATCCCAAGCAGACTCTTTGCTAAGCCCTACTCAGTGCTTGATCCCACAACCCTGGGATCATGACCCACGACCCTGGAATCATGGCCTGAGCCAAAATTAAGAGTTGGACTGATGGAGCCACCCAAGCACCTGATGTTCCAAGGGATCTTAAGTCACTCACTTGATAATTCTATTTCTCTTTACACATTCTTAAGTGATGATAAATCCAACGCTTAAAACATCTCTGGTAAGGGTGAATTCAGTATTAGTTAAGGCAGGATATTATTCTCATGGCATAATAAATACTTAATAAGCCTGTTGAGTTAAGTGAAATAATTAAATATCAGCAAATGAATGTCCTAGTCTATGGGGGACAGACCACCATAAAAGCTACAGATTCACTCATGTTCTTTTGAGGATTGGCTATTTAAGATTTCTTGTATCATTTCACTACCTATTGTATTTCAAAGAAAAACAAGGAAAGAGAGGCACAGAAATTGATATTCTGTCTTGACCTATTGATCCTATTAAACTTGTCTTACAGGAACTTAGGCCCATTCATTTTTTTTTTTTCTTTTAATGGGATTAATGGACTTGAAAACAAGTTACTGAAGGTTTTAAGCACTTCCCTATCTTGTCTTTAAACTGATAATACTCATGACATGGAATATTATTCATATAATTTTTTGAAAAATCAACAATTTTAGTTTCCAAAATGGTTAGAATAATAAAATCATTACTGAGCTAGCAACTAATTATTACCTAAACAACCTTGCAGGAATTTTACTGTTCACTGGAAGACAAAGTTGATAGTCACTGGGGAAACCCAATGAGATGAAATATTCTCTGGGTGATATAGGAGAAGAAAAAAATTACCTTCCCAGCCAGTAGTCAAATCTTACTATCTCCAATGTAATGATAACATATTCCCCTTCTTCTCCCGCAACTCTTCTAGTTTTGATTGTGTGCTTGAAGCAGAAAGTAGGTTAGGTAAGTCATTGTACAATGATTGAGTCACAAGAAGCTGAGAAGTGAAGTGATACTAAGGTAATTATTTAAATAGAATAATTGCAACATTATAAAAATTGAAAACTTGAAGCAAAGCTATCTAGGGGCATTGATGTAGCATAAAGACCCATATATCTATAAATTTAAAAATATAAATTAAGACCAAGTTTATATAATAATTCCACTTGGGGTACAAAGTGTGTGTGTGGCAGGAAAAGATTATGGGAAATGTATAGAAGATGACATAAGAGAAGATTATAAGTGTGTCTTATTAAATGGATAGGTGACTCTGTGGGGTGTGGACAAGGTGGCAAATTTAGACTAAGATTTTAAATTAAATATTTTTTCTGTACTATTTGAATAGTGTTTGTCTTGAGTACTTACTATTTTATCAATTAAAAATAATTCTTGGGGTATGTGATTGGCTCAGTTGGTTAAGCATCTGACTCTTGATTTCAGTTCAGGTCATGATCTCATCATGATAGTGAGATTGAGCCCCGTGTCGAGCTCAGAGTGCAACCAGCTTGGGATTCTCTGTTTCTCTGTCTCTGTCCCTCCCACACTCATTCTCTCTCTCTCTCAAAATAAATAAATAAACTTAAATAGTTCTTTTTTTAAAAAATTTTAATGTTTATTTTATTTCTGAGGGAGAGACAGCGAGCATGAGTGGGGGAGGGGCAGAGAGAGAGGGAGACACAGAATCCAAAGCAGGCTCCAGGCTCTGAGCTGTCAGCACAGAGCCCAACGCGGGGCTCAAAGTCACAAACTGTGAGATCATGACCTGAGCCAAAGCTGGATGCTTAACCCACTGAGCCACCCAGGTGCTCCACAAATAATTCTTTTAAGGAAAGATTGCTACCGAATATACACAAGGAGATAAGGTATATGCCAAAGGAAAGATAATATTATGGGCCAATTTTTACATAAAAGTTTAAGACTGAGCATTTATGGTAGTATACCTATATACTCAGCAAAGTAGAAAGCTTTGAAAATTTGAATGCATACCTATGTTTCAAGAAAATGAGTAAAATATCAGTGCTACCTGGGTGCTACAAAGTGAATTTTAAATATAGGGTCACCCATAGGTTTTCAGAGTTGTGCCAAAGATATTATCAAAAGTAATGTGACACAGTAATCTGACTGAAAAATGAACATTCTATTTTCATATATGTAGACATCAAAACCAATGAAATATTTTTTTCTTCACTCTGTCAAGAGCAAAGCCATGGTATCATGATCTGAAATTCTTGTTTTTTCCTGACTTTTCATGTATCTGCCAAGTACTAAAAAGCATTTTTTGCCTTTAAACTCTACGCCAGGACTTTTAAACTTGAACAGGAAATATAATATATATGTTCAATTTCGTGGAAAATAGTTTTCCACACAATTATGATTTAAATTCCCTTTGGTAGAGGTCAGTTCACATCATTCCCTGTTGTATTGTGTCCTGGGAGACTGTGCTGTGATGTGAGATTATGAGTGAGTGAGGAAAATCCTAAGTCTTGTGTTGAAGAGCAAGAAACCAAAAACAGTGAAATGATTTTAATTTAGAAATCCTGGATTTCCAGAAAAGCAGAGTGTTCAGGAGGCCAAGTGAAACACATATCTTGTGTAGACAGAATACCCCAGAACTGAAGGACCAATAGAAGAGCTGATTGGATATAAACCTGTCTAGACACTGAACATTGTTTGCTAGGATGTCTGCAAGACCTTAACAACTGTCCAGTGGGCATGATCGAAATGGATGTGGTAATAGGTTTATTATTTTCTCTGAGAGATAGTTAGTACTCACAAATATTTCTTCAGCTATCCTGCATTTCCCAGACTCTTTTGCTGTTAGATTGAGCTTACTCTGTTCCGCTACTGTGAAGGAAAATCATTCGTGCCACTTCTGAGGCAGCTAAGAGCTAGTGTCTCTCCTACATCCTTTGGCTTCTTGTCTACCCTGAGACCTCAGACACCAGTATTTCATATGATGCAATTATAGATTGAAGAAGGGCTGCCTGACTCACATCAGCATTTACGTGACCGAGATATAAAATTTTAGTGATGAGCAAAACTTTCAGTTGTAAGATGAATAAGTTCTGAGGATCTAATATATAACAAGGTGAACTTAGTTCATCACACTATACAGTATAATTGAAATTTGCTAAGAGTAGAACTTAATTTCCCCCCCCCTCACTCACTCACACACACACACACACACACACACACACACACAAGCAAATATGTGAAGTCATGGACACGTTAAGTAACTCAACGAGGCACATGCTTTCACAGTGTATACGCACATCAAATCCTCACATTTGTACGCTTTAAAACCTTACAAACTTAAAATAAAACAAAATAAAATCTTACAACCTTGCCAGTTATACCTCAATTAACATAAACCTCAACATCTATCATTCTGTATTCTATAATGTATATGTTAAATAAATACATACATACATAAACAATAAATACATAAATGAGATAGAAGCAATATGCGGATTCGTACATAGAGAAGGGTTAATGCAGTTCGAAACTATAATGGATGATAAAACTAATGAGTTAAATTTGAAGAGTAACAAAATATTACATAGACACAAAAATGTATCTCCCAACTAATTATTAATTACAAATGGGAAAACAGTAACTTTCAGTGTGGAAAACTGATGGCCACTACCTTAACAAGTCACCGAAACTAGTATCATCTTACTGAGACAAGTCAATATCACACACTTCCTAATCAGAGGTACTGTGCAGGATAAATCAGTTCATTGATATTCCTGAAGTTACATAACTTGAATCTAATGACTCTGCAATCCCAATTTGAGAGGCATTCTACAAAATAACTGACCTGTACGCTCTTAAAATATAATTTTAAGCAACACACAGATAAACAGTGTGAGACTGCTGCATATTATAAGAGAATAAAAAGACTTGGCAACTGAATGAAATGCATGATGCTAGAGGGAACTATGACTGGGGCAACAGATAGCTCCAAAGGATGTTAGTAGGAGGACCGGCTCTGTTTCTGTATGTGTTGAGTACGACAGCAATGGATGATATCACTTATTTCTTTAAATTAAATAAGAATACATAATTTTGCACTCAAATGGAGACAGAGATGCTTAAATATAGATATAGATATCCAGGAATACATAAATGGTACAGAAACTAATTAACAACTATTAAATCCAGAAGGAATAATGTATTTATAAATTATAATGGGCGCTAAGACTAATGAGAGGGTTTGATGAGGAACATAATTACATAAATAGACATGTATCAGTATTCATTGAGAGATATGCATTGTGTGTATTCTCACTATTTACATACACAAATATATACCTATGAATTTACTGACTGTCCCAGTTGACCCACTATATATAACTACACTTAAAAATAAGAAATTTAGCTCTAGTTGTCAACCATTCCTGCTCTGAATATTCAAAAGGATAAGTGTATTTGATATGAGATGCTTACACACACATTATTATTTACTTTGAATTATCTTCTTCAAAATGAATCAAAATTCTGCCAGATTTGAAGCTTTCAGCTTTGGCCATATCTGAGTCCTGCCAATCAGAAAGGCAGTCTGGAAACTGTTGATACTGTGAACAGAGCATTAATTTCACTGCTGAATGACTTAAATGTGGTTATACAGTTATTTTCTCAAATCTGAAAATGAAATAAAACACAACTATTTTCTCGTAGCTGGCAACTTTATACTCACAATCTATTAAGGAAAAAATCAGCACTGGACAAGAAAAAAAGAAAAGCAGGTAGCGTTAAATATTGAAATTCAGAATCATGCAAGTTATGGTTTACATCTTCATCCAAAAAGATGTTTGAAATGAAGAAAAAGAAGTATCCAGGAAAGTATTCCTTTGTACTAACGTATGCAGGAAAGACTAGTCATATTCACACCAAGTGGTTTGAAAGAAAAATTATTTTTCTATGTTCTAAAATTATAAATCTGTGCTTATATAAATAAAGTTAGAACCATTACATTACATTACATTACATTACATTACATTACATTACATTACAGCTGGGGAATTTAAGCAGTGTGAATAACTTTAATCGAAATAATCAGTTTTTTGCTAAATTTTTCTCATAGATCTTCATTGTCATCTCAATATACACCTTCTTTTTCTATCTCTGCATGACAAATGGCCATATACTTAGCAGTTTGAGCACCACTTATCAGAATCTCCTGCTCAGGGTCTCCCAGGCTGCAACCAGGGGTTTTGCCAGACTCCATTCCTTTGTGGAGCTCAGGCTCTTCTTCCAAGTCATGCGGTTGTTGGCAGAATTCCTGTCTTTGTGTTTGTTGAACTGTGGGCAATCGTTTTCCCCAGTCCTCAGCTGGGGGTGGCTCTCAGAAACTAAGGCTGCTGCAGGTCCTGCCACATGACTCCTCCCAGGTTCCTTCACAACATGCAGCTTACTTCTTCAAGCAAGCAGGAGAATCTTTTCAGAAAGGGCAAGTCCCTCTTTAAGGGCTTCCACTAGTAGCTCACAACTACCCAATATAGCCCTCCATTTTAGTAACTCAGAAACAGCTAATTTAGCATCTTAATCTCATGGGAAAGGTCCCGTGCCCTTCCCTCCTCCTCAGAGGAGTGACCTCCATCTAGTCACAGGTCCCATTATATTCATTTACATGCTCTATTTACAAGGGTGGTGGGCGGGGTTGCACCATGGGTACATCAGGGAGTACAAATTTCAACCATCTTAGAATTTTGCCTAGTTTGAACTGTATGGGTTTTCTCTTTCTGAATAATAAATTATCACAAAGGCAGCAGCTTAATGCAACATCCATTTATTATCTCACAGTTGCATAAGGTCAGGAGTTTGGGCATAGCATAGCTGGGTTCTCCCGTCAGGATCTCACATGGGACAAAGCAAACAGTCAACCGGGGCTGAGAACTCATCTAATGCTCATAGTTCTCTTCCAGATTCACCAGTTGTTGGCAGAACTTGTGGCAGAACTTCTTTCTTCCTGCCTATAAACTGAGTCTGTTTCAGCTCGTGGAGACTGTCTGTCATTCTACACTTTCTGACCCTCTCTACATCACAGGATTTTTTTCTCCTGCAGGGGCAGCAAGAGCATCTCATTACAAATTGAATAGCTCTGACATCTTTAAATGGCTCAACTAATTAGGTCAGGTCCACCCAGGACATTCCCTCTTCTGATTAACTAAAAATCAACCGACTAGAGATCATAACCACACTTTTAAAATCCTTTCTGCCACAATATAAGGTAACATAATCACAAGTATTCACACGTCTTATCCACACAAAAGGGTAGGAGATCATACAGGGCATATATACCAGGGGACCAGAAACTTAAATATCTGATAACTGGTGAAATAATTAACTGGGATGGATTTTTAATTTTTTTTTAAATTACAAGTTTTCTAAGACATACCTTAAATATAACTGTATTCTTAAATATATGAACATATTTTAAAAAGTTAAAAAATTATTCACTGGTCCTTTTATTCTGTTTAAAAAGTTAAAATAACAAACAAATATATACATATACATGTACAAACATGCGTGTATACCCACACGAGAGATTTATGTAACTCCATTCGCAATTTAAATCTATGCTACAGGGACATTATATTTCTTTGTTTTATGTTGGTATTTTAAAAGGTTAGTGTTACAAATACATATTGAAATTACTTGAAATAATTAATTTTAATTTTAATTAAGCCTACTTTTAATTCCATTTAGCTCCTATTACATGGTTAAGAAGCATATACTTTCTCTTTGTGTAATACATTGACACATACTGGGAAAACTTGGATGATTTAATATAGATAGTCATTATTATTATTATTATGTGAGTAATTTTATTATCACTATTAAATTTTAATGTGAAGCATAAAGTTTCAAGCCAGAAGGTAACTTGAAATCATCAATACTAAACTCTCAATTGTGGCCTTCTGAAAAATCCAGTGATGTCAAAGTGCCTCCTTGTAGATATCTGAATCCAGACTTGTGAATGGATGGGATGTAGGGCAGATGTAGCCAGCAAGGACACAGTCCAGAAACTGGAAGCAAGATTTTAATCCCAGTGAGTTGTCTCCCCAAAATAATGAAATGTATGTCTGAACCCAAGACCACAAAAGCAAGTTGAAAAGAAAAATGAAGTGGATGGTTAAACAAATCTTCAAAAAATTAAACAAGCAAACAAATGTGACAAAAGAAAAAACCTCAACCAGCTCAAATTAAATATATAGAGTTCAAGAATTGGATGGTGATCATTAATGAAGAACGTATTCAGAAAAAAATGAATATATAATTCCAGAAACTATCTGGTAGAAAACAATTTTACCAACAGTTTTGAGGAATATTTGAGAATTGAGGTGTCTGAGGTTTGCTTTGGATAGTTGTTGTATGTGGTTGGTGGTGGCCCTGGGGTCAACTAGATGGTGTTGAGTAGGGAGAGCCCTTTTACTCAAGTCATCTGTTAGGCATGCTGTTCTTAAGTGCTACAGTTTTGAATTTCTCTCCGTATATTTTCTAGTTGCTGCTTTTAAATCTGTCAAATTGAGAGCTTAGTACTGACTATCTTGAGTTACCATTATTTTATTTCACACCCTTTCAGAGGGGAAAGCTAATATTTTGTCTCTAACAAGACCCAATGGACTGTTACTTGCCTTCATTATAAAACAGAATTCTCATAATGCAGATTTCTCTTAATGACAAAAAACAAAGTATTGTTCATTACTTTTATGTTGTTCCTTGTAATTGCTCTTGTTTTATCAGGAATATCTTGACTGCCACTAAATTTTCTACTTTGGTATAATTTGTAATGATCTAGGCAGTCTCATCCCTAAAAGCATGGGAGTATACAGTAATGTAGTTAACTGGACAGAAATGTAGCTAAATTTTAGAACCAAAATTCTATATGACTTTGCCTGCCACTTCTTTTCTTAATGTTTATTTATCATTTTGAGAGGGAGAGAGCGTGCACGTGCACGGGCACCAGCTGGGGAGGGGCACAGAGAGAGGGAGACAGAAAGTTCCAAGCAGGCTCTGCATTGTTAGCGCAGGGAGCCCTACGGCAGGTTTGATCTCACCAATGGTGAGATTGTGACCTAAGCTGAAATCAAGAGTGGGTCACTTAACCGATTGAGCCACCCAGGCACCCCACTGCCTGCCACTTCAATGTTACTCTCCTCTGGCTCACTCTGACTTTCTTTATCATGAATAAAAATTTCCACAGTTTAGTTTTAGCTTTTTGATTTGCAATTGGCTACTCTTGTTCTCTTGCAGAGTTTGTTATTAAATATATACAAGTGTTTGGGCTCTGCACTGGCAGAGTGGAGCCTGCTTGGGAATCTCTGTCTCCCTCTTTCTCTGCCCTTCCCCTGTTTGTTCTCTCTCTCTCTCTCTCTTAAAATAAACTTAAAAATTTTTTAAAAAGAAGTTTTGTTTTGTTTTTAATTTTTTTTTCAACGTTTATTTATTTTTGGGACAGAGAGAGACAGAGCATGAACGGGGGAGGGGCAGAGAGAGAGGGAGACACAGAATCAGAAACAGGCTCCAGGCTCTGAGCCATCAGCCCAGAGCCCGACACGGGGCTCGAACTCAAGGACCGCGAGATCGTGACCTGGCTGAAGTCGGACGCTTAACCGACTGCGCCACCCAGGCGCCCCTAAAAAGAAGTTTTAAATATGTATGAGTGTTTATTTTGTTTTGATTACTTGTATTATTTTGTACTACGTGAAAATAATTAAAGCATTCCTCTGGTACTAAGTAATTGTTTTATAGCTTAGATTTGTAATATATTAAGAAATACTGGATTGTCAAGAAGAAAAGATACCCAAGGCTTTATGTTGCTCTTGTGGGAAGATAAAGGAGAGTAAAGATGTTTCTTGAAGAAGCATTCTAGTTTTCCTTTCTGTCTACTGTAGAATTAAGATAATTACATCTCTCTGGCAAAACAGGAAAATATTCTCACCTTGCCTGTACCTACCCTGACTTAACCATGAAACTGTTCTTCAAAACTGAACACAGATTCTTAAACATTCTTTCTTGACAGCAGTGAGAAGCATAATGGTAAAATACTGTGCATTAGTTCAATCTCTTTTGTGTTCAGATATATGGAATTTCATTCAGTCCCTTTCAGAATGATAGAGCTACCTGGTGTCTGTCCCATACAGCCTAAATAGATGGCAAAATATTTACCAAATGATGTCCAAGAAGAAGTACAGACTGCAAGGGTAAAATGAGAATAGGTATCCAAAAAGATAGGAAAAAAAAAAAAAAAAAGAAAAGGAAGGTCCTAAGAGCTTATGTTCAGAGACTCAGAATCAATGGAACAGAGATGTAGGAAAGCTGAAACTAAAAAAACAGGACTGCTTAAGTAAGTGGAAGACACTTTGTCCTTTTTGTGATGATTCATCTTCTTTAAAGGCTTGGTGCAAAACAGACAAGTATAGAGAAATTAAAGATATTAAACTCAAATGTATGTGAACATGTGTTCCTTGCTTAAGTCAAATACAAACCCATTCAAATGTTCCATAAGCATTTATTACAGGTTGTGAAACAAGTCTTCCTGCTTGAACATTATAAATTTAAGGATAGATAGAGATGATTAAATTGTACTTATTCTCATTTTCATCTACATAGAATAATCAATTTGGAATTTCTATGTAATTCATTTTTATGACTACTGTCATAAAACTGAAATAGATTTCATAAGTAAAATGTATTCAAAATTTTTGTCCGTGTGAATTAATATTTACAACCAATAGATGGATAAAGCAGGTTATATTCAGAGAGTAATAATCTGCCTTAAAATTGTGAACATGTGGTAATGATTCTTTTACTTCTTTTAACTATCCTACAATTGCTTCCAAGAGGAAATTATGGAAAGGTCACCACTGTTTGTGGAGAAAACATAAAATTTTACTACTATGCTGTACTAAATCCAACAGAGTGCTCACAAGTTAATTAAAATATTTATCCCTTTGGCTGTTATTAAGTCACCTGTGCACAGTATGGGTATAAAATACTGTTACTTTATATGTATGATTGATAAAATGTGTTTTTGGTTTATGTGATTGGTAAAAACTGGTAGGGTCAGGGAGGAGGCAGCAAATATATATGTGTATATATATACATATATATATATATGTGTGTGTGTATATATATATGTGTGTATATATATGTGTATATGTATATATATATACACACACACACAGAAATTACAGCAATATATATATACAAATATATATGTGTATTTCTTTTTTATTGGTTTCTATATTGGTTTCAATATTTTCTATATTGGTTTATATTCCATTGTCTTATCTTTTCAGCATTTAAATTATATTTGGCATTTTTTTTATTTGTGAGAAATTAAGCTTGCTGTCAATGGTGTAAAAATGAATATGAGCAAATTCAAACTTTTTCAAAAAATATGAATGAGTGCAAACTATTTCTTGGGGTTAATGAGTCATTTCCTGAAAACATCACTCTTGCATCTTTTAAGTTACTTTGCAAGTATTTTAGGGACACGTGATGTTAGGTAAAGCTGTGGTAATCAAGTTATACAGGGGAATACTAGTATACAAATGGTCATCAAAATATTAACAGTGGAGGAAGTCTCAGATGAGGAAGAGACAGTTGACCTACTACTTGAAGGAAGAGTTTTTGCAAAATAAAAATTGAAGGAACAACCTCTGGTAAGATATAACAACATGTGTTAAGACCAGAGAAGAGAGCAAAACAAAACAAACAAAAACATGGCATTTTTAAAGAACTAATAACCCAGTGAGGCTACAGCTGAGTAAATGAAAAGAGTTCCATATAACTTGAGCTTGGACTAGTTGGTAGAGATACAGTTTTAGTTCATTCCAAGTGGAACAAATGTCCACTTAATATTTAAGAAGTATCATTCATGAGTCTGTATGGAAAGTTGATTCTAAACAAAAGAATGCAGTGGAAATAGTCAATAAGAAATTTATCAACTATGTGGGAGGCAAACGGTGGAAGTTGGTCATGGAAGTGACAGTGGGGTACAGAAGAAAATGGAAGGAATCAAGACCGATTTTGTAGTTCTAATTCCCAGTATTCGGTTATGGGTGAGATATGCTGTGTGAGGAAAAAAAAACAGAAAACAAAAACCAAAAATTATATGTAAAGAATGGGACCCAGATAGTTTTAATTGAGCAATTGCATAGATTAAGATATCATTTACTGAGTCAGGAAGGGATAGAAATTAAGAGGTTGGTTGATGAAACCACACATTGTAAAAAGCTCTGTGATGTCTATGAAGCAACCACTAAAGATGTTAATTAGATTTGTATAGATAAGTGGATGTAGATAAAAACAGATATAGACATAGATATACAGTATTATTAGCCAGATCTATAAATTAGGACAAATTTATTTTCATTATTAAAATATCTTAGTGTAGGGTGCCTGGCTGGTTCAATTGGTAGAGCATGCAACTCTTGAGCTTGGGGTTGTGAGTTTGAGCCCCACATTGGGGGTGGGGGGAGGTAGACTGTACTTAAAATTTAAAAATAAAATAAAATAAAATACATCCTGGTGTCTAGCATTACCAAGTGTCGATATATTGGACTTCATTGATTTAAAAAATCTGTTTATCAAAACAGCATTAAAAACATGAAAGAAGAAAATATTCACAACACAGGACTCCAATTTCAACCTGGAATATTAAATGCTGAAAAAGATACAGAGGACGTATGGATATAATTATAAAATGATACATTCATTAAGAGTGTTCCTTATAAACTAACTTATTCTTACTACCATGAATTCTGATTAGCTATTTTCCCAAGGAAAAGTTTATATATGTTCACCAAAAAACATGCATGCAACTGTTTACAGTGGTTTAAACACAAAATGATAACAATCAAAATGTCTTTGACTTTAATGGTAGAGCAAACTATGTACAGGCATAGAATGGAATGCTATTGATCAGTAAAAAGAATGAATGAATTACTGATACATTCAACAACAGGGATGAATCTCAAATGTGTTAAGTGAAAGAAGCCAGACTTAAAAGACTAGATGCCATACGATCCATTTTTAAGACATGTTTGAGTAAGCAAAAGTACTGGGCAAGACATATTAGTTGTGTCCAGTACACAAATTAAGGGAAGGATATAAACTACATAGGAGCATGACGGAAATTTTGTGGTATTCAAGATATTATATCCTGATTGCAGTGGTCATTAAACAACTTCTTTCAAAATCCAGAGAACCAGATGCAAATGATGAACCTGATAGTATATAAATTTTAACTCAGTAAATCTGACTAAAAAATATATGTACAGTGCAGCTATAAATTTTGTCAGTGTATAACAATGTTCTCTCTATGGGTGTGAATAGATTTTAATATCTTCATTAAATTAAAATTTACCTGTATTTTTCTAGATTTTGTCTATAAGGTGATCAGAATTAAATCATTCATAATGTTTTATATTAAACTCAAAAAAGTTTTAGAATGTAGGCTATACAATCCTTATTCCTTGATAAGACAAGTTTATCTTTTCATTCTTAGCAGCAATAAAAAGTAATTTAAAGCATTAAAAGAAACGTCTTGTGCTTAGAAACTTCCTAGTGACCAAATTAATGAGAACCACATGCCTTGCACTTAAAAATAACAACTCTACAAATGGAGGTAAAGTGAAAGAAAATGAAAAGGAAAATTCAATATCTTATTTTATATGGCAAATAAAATCAGTGGTGGCTTTGAGTTCTGCACAATATAGTTGTTGATTGCAGCTTGAACAAACACATAGTTCTTACCTTTCCCCATATTTTACCTAGTTATTATTGAAAAATATTGCATTTCTAACTATTTCTTCATTCTATTGAGGAATTACATATTTTTCCTATGAATGCTAAGCAACTTAAAACTGAATTAAAAAAAAAAAACCTTTCCCTGATTCTCAAAGTCAAATATGAGAAACAATGCTAAAACAACTCCATATTGTGGGAAATTCTTTATAGCATTTCATAAGTACCAATCATTTTACAAGTATGTTTCTTCCTCTCAGTGGGATTATTAATAATTATATTAATAAATATATAAATAGCCTTATTATGATATTACTTAGCAGCTATACTTCTTAATATATTACTATAAGAAGTTATATTATTATTACATAGATTTTTAATGTTTCTGATTTTTATACATTTTTTAGTAATTGATATGTTGATACTTCTATAGTATTTATGGTTAGTATATGAATGATTAAAATCTATTTCATTCTATTTTATTATTAGTATTGATCATGTTGCTGGGTACACTTTGATTTATAGCTCTTTTTAAAATGCATTATTCAAGATAAATCTCCAGCAATCCTGTAATTATTGGTTCAAAGGCATAGATATATTTATAGATCTGGCTAATTTTTTCCCATTTATATCAAATTGTTTTATATAATTACAGCCATACAAAATTTTTATAACTTGTCACATGCTTTTGTGCCATTCATTTCTACAATTATTTGGGTGAAAATCTGCTCAAATTTGTCTTTGATTTATACATAAATATTTTTGAGAAAATTAAATCCAAGTGAGATTATTACCTAGTTGTTGAACTCTAAAAGAAGTATCAATGTGAAAAAAAATCATAGTCAATACAACATAGAGTTAAACAATATTTTTCATGGGAAAATAATAATCTTTTGGAGGAGGAAATACCTTGATAGATTTGATGGGAATGACCATCTCCTGAGAATGTCATGATTGAGCTGGGAGAGAGGAAGAGATCAGTATCAAACCTGTTTATAGAACGTAGAAGAACCTATGGCTTCCAGGGCCAGAAGAGGAAAAAATGCAATGGAAGAAGTCAATGAGACAATTCTATGGAGTGAGTTTATATGACGACCTTAAAATTAAGTCAGTGTAAACTTCTACCATATCTCCCCATTTACTGTGCTGATGCTACTCTCTTAAAAACAAATAAGTTTTTATGTGTGGGGCTGAATTATCAACCTAGAATTAATCTATAATGCTCTTTGGCCCATGATACCATATACCTTCCACTGCGATCAAACATGAGGTGGTAATACCAATACTAGATAATCAGAGACCATTAAAAAACATGCATTTTAGGGAAATCAAATGCCTACAGGCATCAGACATCCAAATAAAAGTGCAAGTCTGGCCAAATATGACAACAGAAAATATTAGATTCTTTGACAAACAGAAAGTATATACCAGATTAAAGGCATATTAGTTCCTAAATTAAAGCAACGTTTTGGCCCCTAGATGCCTATCTACTGACCAACTCTTGGCCCAAGAGCCACCTGTTTCTACCTTTGTAACCCATATATATATATATATATATATATATATATATATATATAGTTATATATAGTTATATATAGTTATATATAGTTATATATAGTTATAGTTATAATAAAAATATTATTTTGTGTCAATATTTAAACTTATACTTTTAACTATTGTGAAAATTAGTGATGGTATGATAGAAAGATAAATCTCAATGAGATATTCTAAATGCTTATTACCAAAAGCAAAACAATATAATTGTTCATTATTTACAAGTCTGTACAAACACAGCCATCAAGATGAGTTTTTAACTTGGAACACTGCACACAAAGAATAGTATTGATGGTAAATTATATTTCCCTTTAATTTGTAACTAAGTTTGTGCTTGAGTGTGAATCCATATTATTTTGGTAATAGTTTTCAGACTTTCATAGTAATTAGAAACACTCTTACATTAGAGATCTAATTTTATAATATACTCAGGAAATATTAGATATTCTGCTAATTGAAATGTCAATTAATAGATATTGCTTTATGACCAATTATCAACTTCTTGGGTTTTTTTTACTGCCATGTGCTACTGGAAGCATTACATTATTTACTATTTATTGACTGTGCATTTTATTTTCTAAGCTTGTAAACTAGAATTGCCTCCTTTAGAGAGTTTAATTTCAATTATCTAAGTGGTTGATCTACCAGAACATATCTCCAGTCGACTTTGACATTCAAAATTATTTGAAATTTCCTAGAAGTGTAGTTACATTGTTGAATGGTCAAATTGTTCTTTAGGAACCAAATCCCTTGCATCTAAAATAAACTGGTGAAGACTAGAAAGGGGTTTTATGTGCCAGCCTTACTAGCTAATAAAATCAAGCATCCAACTCTCTATAATTTGCCATCAAGCATGTTTACAAGTAATCAATTCAATTACTTTCCAGATATTGATATTGCTGACTAAAGTGTGGAAAACAAAACAAATCAATGCTGGATTTGTAACTTCACTCAAAACCCTTTAGCATAAAACTTTTAAATGTAAAGGATCTGAGGACTTTGAATGAGGGGTCCAGATGTTTTTCTAATCAGTTTCATCAGCCCAATAGAATGTGGAAAAAATAATGAGGGATTGTCCTTACCTAAAGAATATCTTCTTAAAAAAATATTGGGTGTATATTTACCTTTTTATCAGGAAAAGAAAGGAAATTGTGTTATTTGAGGCTAAGTAGGCTGGTGGAGGCGTTGATTTTCCACAACTGGATACAATAAACTCACCTCATTGCTCCTGTTACTTACCTCTTGCTATTGTTTTCTATTTACTGTCATTGACATTGGGCAAATAATTTTTTTTTTTACGATTACCATGTAATCTTTAATATGCCTCCAAAGAAATAATATTTATTTGTGTATTCAATTAACAAAGCTCTTACATCACAAGGGCAATGGGATGACTGATTATTGCTAAGTTATGGTTTTATTTTAACTTGGACGTATTCTCTCAGGCTAGTTGGAGAGACAGAGACAGAGAAAAAGAGAGGCAGAGAGAAGAGAGAAGAGAGAGCCTTGGAGAACAAGAAAGAGAAAAAGAGGCGTACATTTAAAATTGAGCAATTCTTTTATTCTCATTTTTTAAATGTTTATTTAATTTGACAGAGAGAGAGAGAGACAGAGACAGAGAGACAGAGCATGAGTAGGGGAGGGGCAGAGAGAGAGGGAGACACAGAATCTGAAGCAGGCTCCAGGCTCTGAGCTGTCAGCACAGAGCCTGACGCAGGGCTCGAACTCACTAACAGTGAGATCATGACCTGAGCTGAAGTCGGCCGCTCAAGCGACTGAGCCACCCAGGCGCCCCTAAAATTAAACAATTCTTTGTATAAAATGCTCATTGTAAATGATATGGAACACTGAAGTTTGAAATGCTCTAAAAGATGTTTGGAAATATGAATCAAAACATTCCTTAGGAAAAAACACATCAAATCTTCGGATTGGTAGAAAATATTAAGAGAGAGAGAGATTTTAAAAGTTCTATAAATGACTTCTTTAATTCTTTTCTCACAATTTTCTCAGGAAATGATATTGTTTTCTTTTTTTGTTTAGCATTAAAAAATAATTTAGAATTATTTTCTCTGAACTTCATGCATATTTATAATATTCCAAGGAGAAAAACACCAATTTTATTTTATGTTAAAAGATTTTATGCTATCTGTAACTAGTAATCAGTTGATCTATGAAAAGCAAAATGACCACTATTATTGGACATTCTATGTAGTTTCTTCAGTTTATGCTATTTTTTCCATGCTACTAGTGCAGGAAAAAGGTATTGCTTGTGCTTCTATATCTACTATATTTATTATTAGTAGTAGTAGATTTGCATAATTTTGTTGAGCCTTTAAAATAGCAAGCTCAGGGAATCTACCACTTTGAAGTTCATAATAATGTCTCTAAATCATTCATGTTTAATTTGGTGGTAAACAATCCATACATAAATCTACTGAGAATAAATTAACTATGCAACAAGTCTCATTTGAAACATATCTTAGTATTCTGTGTACATTTTATGTTTCACTCCACAAGATTAATTTATCAAAACACACGACTTCTCACTGAATCATTTACACAATTATTCAAACATTAAAAAGCTTCATGTTATAATGTCCAATCATACTGTTATTTTCCTTAACTCTTAACTAATTTATTTCACACTCCCAGCTATGATTTAAGGTAAGTCTCTAATAGTTTTATTCTGTGCCTTATATGTAGTAAATCAATGCAAATTCATGTTAGAAGTAGAAACCAGCAAGTATTAGCAGACTGCTGCCTAGTCACAATTCAGACTTCATTACCCATGTTATAATGGAGAGCCATTAGTAAATCAAAAAGTTAATAAATTCTTTTTACTTTTATTCAGGGAAGATTCTGTGCTTTTCATAGATAGGCAATTTCAGGGGCCTGAAAATAATGAAACAGAACTAAATTACACTCAGAAAATCTGGTCCTATGAGGAAATGCCCCCAACCACTCAGCTAGAAAATAATCATACAAATACAAAATTTGTATATTTATTGCAATATAAACCTACATATATATTAAAGTTCTCAAAACTTTTGATTTAATAAACTGGATTAGAAAGACAATACTATGTACCCAAATAGAAAATAAATAACAACAAATGGTGTCAGTTCTTTCCTAATATATAGGTGTAATACAGTTCCAAATACAATTCATTTGGATTTTTTTTTCAAATCCAGTAATGTTCTACCTTTCCTTCTCCTTTCTGTTGAATTGGTAATATCCTTTTTGGATTCATTAGAATGTTGATAATGTTTTCCTAATAATAAACTATTAAGCCCATTAATTTAAAAACTATATTAGGTTATTAAAAATATTTTTTCTTGGTATAACACTTACCTAAAAGCATTGATTTAAATTTTTAAACTTCTCATTGCTTTTAAAGGGATAATAGTAATCTGCTCAGGGAATTTACCACATTTCCTTGATACACACTCAGTGTTTATAAGTTTTGCCTGAACACTTAAAAACTTGGCTCACAATAGAGAACCTAGAATGAGACCCACACAAATATAGTCAGGGGTTCTTTGACAAAGACACAAAAAGCAATTCAATGGAGAGAAGATAACCTTTTCAACAACACTGCTCAAACAACTATGCATCCTCATACAAGATAATTAATCGAGACACATAACTTATATCCTTCACAAAGACTAACACAAAATGGATCATTGATCCAAATGTAAAACACAAGAATATAAAACTCCTATAACACAAAATAGAAAAGTTAGATGACTTAAGGTTTGACACTGAGTTTTTAGATGAAACACCAAAAACCTCCTCCATGAAAGAAAATACTAATGTCAGACTTTATTAAAATGAAAACCTTCTGCTCTGTGAAAAATGCTGAAAAGATAAGCCATCAACTAGAAGAAAATACTTGCTAAACACATATCTGATAAAGGACTTACATATGAGATATATGATGAATTTTCAACAATAAGAAAACAACACAATTTAAATTGGGCAAATGATCTGAATAGGCATTTTACCAAATAATATACAGATGGCAAATAAGCAAAAGAAAAGATGTTCAATGTTAGATGTATTTAGGGAATTGCAACTTAAAACAACAACGAGAAAGCACTACACAACTCTTAAAATGGTTAAAAGTAAAAAAAAAAAAAACCAAATACTGACAATACCAAATGCTGGAGAGCATGTGGAGCAATAGGAACTCTCATTTATTGTTGGTAGGAATGCAAAACGGTACAACCAATTTGGAGGAGTTTGGCAGTTTCTTACAAAGCTAAATATAGTGTCATCATATGATCCAGTAATCACACACTTAGGTATTTACCCAAATGAGTTGAAATTGATGTTCACACAAAATATCTGCACATAATTGTTTATACAGCTTTGTTCACAATTGCCAAAACTTGGAAATAAATAAAATGCCCTTAACAGATGAATGGAAAACCAATTATGATGCACCCATTCCATGGAATATTATTGAATGATTAAAATAAATGTGTTATCAATCTATAAAAAGACATAAAGGAAACCAAATGAATGTTACTAAGTGAAATAAGCCAATCAAAAAAGGCTACTTACTGTATGATTATACCTATATGGCATTCTAGAAAATGGAGACAATAAAAAATATGTGGTGTCCAGGGACTGGGGAAGAAAGGAGGAATGAATAGATAGAGTAGATTTTTAGGAGAAGGAAACTATTATTTAGAATACTCAAATGATGGAAAAATGGCATTATATATTTCTCAACTCACATAGAATGTAGAATGCATACAGTATATCATAATTTACACAATGTACTTTTTTGGTAATAACGTATCAGTATCAATTTAATTCAATTATGAATAACAATTGTAACGTATGTATTACACTAATGGAAGATGTTAAAAATAGGGGAAACTGTGTGGAGTGGGAGGGGTGGTATAGGAGAACTCTACTTTCTGCTTAATTTTTCTGTAAACTTAAAACTGCCTTAAGAAATAAAGTCTAATAAAAAAATCTAAAAACAAGGAGAAAGTAAAGACAATACCAACTTTCTACTTTAAGATCACACCCATTTTATTAATTATGCTGCTCAAGTACTTAAAGTATGTTTTTGTCTATTTCATGTCAGAACTGATAGTGTTCTATTTAAATCTCATTACATTTGCATTTCCACTTTTTGTATATTTTAGCAGTACTTAAAAGTTTAGCAGTGCTAATTTTTATATTATATTCTCTGCAATACGTTGTCTTATAACAATTTAACAATCTCTTAGGGGTTTAGTAACAAAAATAAAATTTAAAAATTAATATAAATAACTAATTGGATTATTTTTCTTTCAGTTTATTCAGAATCACCACTCCCCAGGTGTTTCCTTTAATATATCTGAATATGTGCTCAAATTCACAAATGCTTACAAGCTGCAGTAAGATCAGTCATAACCACAGTCCTATCTATCATATTTAGATTCACCATGCTAGTAGAATCAGATCAAAACATATCCTGAACTTGGAGTTATCTTCAATATATGAAGGTGGTTTTTCAAATATCTCCAGAGATGATGACAATTCCTTCTTAAGCTATGTATAGATCTCATCCTTCACTATTTAAATCAAGATACACACACACATACACACACACACGTGTGTGTGTGTATGGATATATACGTATATACATATATATGTGTGTGTGTATATATACGTGCACACACACACACACACACACACACACATATATATGTGGCACATATTGCTGCAAAAAAAATAATCACAAACTGGTTTAAAACAACACCCATATATTATATTATAGCTTCTGGGACATGTCTGGCCACAGCTTAGCTGAACTCTTTGCTCAAGGTCTCACAAAGCTGCAATCGAGATGTCGGCATTTGTGGTCTTAACCAGAGTCTTGACTGGGAATAAATCATCTGCCAAATTCCCTCAGGTTGTTGGCAGAATCCATCTCCTAGTGCTTACAGGAATTAGGTCCCCATTTCCTTGCCGGATGTTGGCCAATGGCCACATTTAAGTCTCAGGGGCCTCCAGCAGATTACCAATGCATGACCCTCTCCTTAGTTCACAACCTGGCTGTTTGTTTCTTCAAGACCAGGAGAAGATTATCTCTCTCGAGTCTGCTAAACAGAATCGTATGTTAAGAAACATAACTAAGGTAGTGATATTCTGTCACCTTTGCCCGTCAACATAACCTAGTCAGGGCACCCTAGATTATATCTACCATGGGCAATTTAAAAGACTGTACTTTAGTTTCTATATATGTAATTTTACCATCCTTTTGTTGGTGGTGGTTCTACTTTTGTCAAGTGACATACAGTTGCAAAAAAACTTGATTTATTTTGATTTACTGATACATAAAATTGCTCCCTTTTGTTATAATGCTTTTTATGTTCAGAAGTCTTAGTTGTCTGCAACTAAATTGATACCTGGAATTTATTTGGGTTCATGTATGACTCATATGTTTCTTTGTTTGTTTTTTTAAATTTGCCTTTCTTTGTATCTTTAAGCATGTTCTTTTTGTTTTTATGTGTTTTAGTTTTTTAATATTATTTAAAAAAATTCTTAATGTTTATTTATATTTCAGTGAGAGAGAAAGAGCATGAGCAGAGAAGACACAGAGAGAGAGGGAGATACGGAATCTGAAGCAGATTCCAGGCTCTGAGCTGTTAGCACAGAGCCTGATGTGGGGATCGAACTCACAAGCCACGAGATCATGATGTGAGTTGAAGTAAGATGCTTAACTGACTGAGCCATGCAGGTGCCCCATATCATTTATGTATTTTAAATAAAAAAGATATATATTTAAAATACACATGATGTGGGGCGCCTGGGTGGCTCAGTTGGTTAAGGGTCCGACTTCGGCTCAGGTCATGATCTCACGGTCTGTGGGTTCGAGCCCTGCGTTGGGTCTGTGCTGACAGCTCAGAGCCTGGAGCCCATTTCAGATTCTGTGTCTCCCTCTCTCTCTGCCCCTCCCCTGTTCATGCTCTGTCTCTCTCTGTCTCAAAAATAAATAAACATTAAAAAAAATTAAAAAAAAATACACATGATGCTTTGATACACACTTACAGAATGAAATGAAAACATTAAAAATAGAACTACCGTGTGACCCAGCAATCCTTCTTCTGTGTACACACCCGAAGGAAATGAAATTATTACCTAAGATATCTGTGTTCCTATGCTCACTGTAGCATTATTTACCATGTCCAAGATATGAAAATCTGTAAATGGATGAATGGAGGAGTAATTGTGATATACAAGCACAATCACACACACACACACACACACACACACACACACACACACACTGGAATATTATTCAGCCCTTAAAAACAGGGAGATCCTGTTGTTTGCCACATAATGGATGACACGAGTATGTTACAGTAAGTGAAAAATCCAAACACAGAAAGAAACCCTGCATGATTTCACTTACATGTAGTATCTAAAAATATTTAATACACAACAGAAGGGGGGAGCCAAGATGGCATAACAGCATGGAAGTTTTTTGTGTGTCTTGTGTCCATGAAATACAGCCAGGCCAACACTAACCCATCCTGCACACCTAGAAAACTGATCTGAGGATTAACACAACAATCTGCACAACCTGAACCACAGAATTGAGCAGGTACATGGCGTGGAGAGGTGAATTTGGGGAGCAAGAAGCCACAGCATGTAGGAAGCCACTTTTGAGGGCAGAGAGAGGATGGAGATGGTGGGGAGCATATGGGAAAAGCACCCCTCCCCAAAAGCTGCTGGAGAGAAAGTGCAAAATTGGAAACAGCTGCAGGGACTAAACTTAAAGGGGAGAAAGGAGAAAGGAAAGGGTTTAAATTCCATTAAGACTGTAAACAAGGGGAGAGCAAAGTCTGCAACTCCACAGCTCGATACTTGGTGGTGCTCTGGTGGGAAAGGCAAATCCTGAGAGGCAGAGTGGGTCCGGGGGATTCTTGAGCCACACGGGGAGAAGCAGTTCCACTGCTGGAAGGATAGTTGGTAGAAACTGTTGAGGCACTCTGGTCCCAGCAGACCCCAGAGAATGGCCACATTCACTGGTGCTGGAACAAGGTCATTGGGGTGAAGCCTGGTGCCAGATGTGTGTTGTGATTTTCCATAATCCCTGAAATGCTGCTGCTGCCCTATCGCGTGAACTTTTTCTGGGGTAGGCTGGCAGCTGGCTGCAGTCTCAGGGCACTGGCAGCAGCAGTGTCCAGCGGGCATTCCTGGGTTCAGCCGGCATTTGGCCATTGCTCAGTGATACCCTCCTGCAGAGGTGTGGAATGGGTCAAAGCTGCAGTCCTTCAGAAGTAAGGGGCCAGGTAAAATCGTTGCTTTGGAGATAAAACTTGGGAGATAGGTACTGCCTGGGGCTTGGTCATGGAGAGTAAAAAAGTAGGGGAGTGAACGAGAGCAGAAGACAGAGGACAGGTGCACAATTGCTGATTGGGGAGAACAGAGTTCTCATACTAGAGACTGGATAGCTGGGTGGCGCCATTTTCACCACTCCCGCACATGCGTATACGCACCTATGAGCGGTTCAACAATCCACCCCAGTAGGCTAGCAGCGCCATCTAGCGGAGAACAGAGCCATTACACTGTGCTTCTCCCAAGTGGGCCAACCTCAAACTTCAAGAACACAAGTCTCCCTGCCTGTTTAGTTTATGGACTATAAAGCGCTTCATAGTCTGACTTCTAGAGAAAAACAAAATAATTTCAGTCGTATTTCAATCTGTTAGCAGGTCTATCTATTCAATTTTCTTTTTTTCCCCTCTGTTTCCCTTCTTTTCTTTTTCTTCAATACAGAAAGAGAAAAAATTTATTTTTATTTCCAATTTTTATTAAAAATATTTTTCTTTAATTTTTTTACTATTTTTTTACTTTTGTGTAAATTTTTTCAAATTCTATTTCACTTCCATCATTTTATTTTAGTCTACTACAGTGTATTCACTTTTTCAAATTTTCAAATGATTTCCTTTTTTTTGTTTCTTTTCTTTTTCATGAATGCAGAAAGAGAAAAACATTCATTTTTATTTTTAATTTTTATTACAAATATTTTTCTTTTATCTCTTTTCTACTATATTCTTTATTTTTGTGTAATTTTTTTCAAGTTCCATTTTACTTTCATCATTTCATTTTAGTCTATATCAGTGTATTCAATTTTTCAAATTCTCAAATAATTTCCTTTTTTTTTCCAACTTTTCCTCTAATCTATTAAACCACTTTCAACACCCAGACAAAAATACACCTAGGACCTAGCATCATTTATTCAGTTTGTGTGTGTGTGTGTGTGTGGGTTTAATATTTTTAATTATAATATTTTTAATTTAATTTTTTTTAATTTTAATTTTTCAACCTCATTAATTCCTTTTCTCCCTTCAAAATGACAAAATGAAAGAATCCACCCCAAATGAAAGAGCATGAAGAAACAACCGCCAGGGATTTAACCAACACAGATACAAGCAAGATGTCTGAACCAGAATTTAGAATCATAATAATAAGAACCCTAGCTGGAGTCGAAAATAGACTAGAATCCCTTTCTGTGGAGATAAAATAAGTAAAAACTAGTCAGGATGAAATAACAAATGCTATAACTGAGCTGCAATCAGGGATGGATGCAGCGGCGGCAAGGGTGGATGAGGCAGAACAGAGAATCAGTGATATAGAGGACAAAATTATAGAGAATAATGAAGGAGAAAAAAAGAGGGAGATTAAGGCAAAAGAGCATGATTTAAGAATTAGAGAAATCAGTGACTCATAAGAAAGGAACAACATCAGAATCATAAGGGTCCCAGAAGAGGAAGAGAGAGAAATAGAGGTAGAAGGTTTATGTGAGCAAATCATAGCAGAAAACTTTCCTAACCTGGGGAAAGACACAGACATCAAAATCCAGGAAGCACAGAGGACCCCCATTAGATTCAACAAAAACCCACCATCAACAAGATATCATAGTCAAATTCACAAAGTACTCAGGCAAGGAGAGAATCATGAAAGCAGCAAGGGAAAAAAAGTCCCTAACCTACAAGGGAAGACAGATCAGGTTTGCAGCAGACCTATCCACAGAAACTTGGCAGGCCAGAATGGAGTGGCGGGATATATTCAGTGTGCTGAATCAGAAAAACAGGCAGCCAAGAATTCTTTATCCAGCAAGGCTGTCATTCAAAATAAAAGGAGAGATAAAAAGTTTCCCAGACAAACGAAAATTAAAGGAGTTTGTGACCACTAAACCAGCCCTGCAAGAAATTTTAAGGGGGACTCTCTGAGGGGAGAAAAGATGAAAATATATCAACAAAGATTAGAAAGGACAGGAAACATCACCAGAAACTCCAACTCTACAAGCATCATAATGGCAATAAATTCATATATTTCAGTACTCACTCTAAACGTCAATGGACTTGATGCTCCAGTCAAAAGACATAGGGTAACAGAATGGATAAGAAAACAAGATCCTTCTATATGCTGTTTACAAGAGACCCACTTTAGACCTAAAGACACCTTCAGGTTGAAAATAAGGGGATGGAGAACCATCTATCATGCTAATGGTCAGCAAAAGAAAACCGGAGTAGCCATACTTATATCAGACAAACTAGACTTTAAAATAAAGACTGTACTAAGAGATGCAGAAGGGCATTATATCATAATCAAGGGGTCTATCCACCAAGAAGACCTAACAATTATAAACATTTATTCACCAAATGTGGAACACCCAAATATATAAATTAGTTAATCACAAACATAAACTCATCGATACTAATACCAGAAGTAGGAGACTTCAACACCCCACTCACAGCAATGGACAGATCATCTAATCAAAAAATTAACAAGGAAACAATGGCTTTGAATGACACACTGCACCAGATGGACTTAACAGATATATTCAGAACATTTCATCCTAAAGCAGCAGAATATACATTCTTCTCTAGTGCACATGGAACATTCTCCAGAATAGACCATATACTGAGACACAAATCAGCCCTCAGCAAGTACAAAAAGATTGAGATCATACCGTGCATAGTTTCAGACCACAACGCTTATGAAACTCAAAATCAACCACAAGAAAAAATTTGGAAAGGTAACAAATACTTGGAGACTAAAGAACATCCTACTAAAGAATGAATGGGCCAACTGTGGGAGGCTGGGCCCCGGTGCCAGGCTGAGACTGGGTCGAGCAACAGTTCCCTGTTGACTCAGCCAACCTGGTGGTTCCCCCTCCCATTCCCCCACTTTCAAGGGCATACAAAAGCCTTGTCAAGGCTGAGAAAGTTAATTCCTGAATCCTGTGGTCTGCAGGTGTTGGCAGTAATGCTACCTCCCTTTTTCTACCCCGAGTCAGATAGAAACAAACATGGGAATTGTGTTTTGCTAGCAATCTTATCAACAAGGTCTTATTGTGACCTGTTTAGAAAATTCAAAAGAAACACAGAACTAAATGTTTTGGTTGGCAGAGATTATGTGAAACCTGTTTATTCTTAGAATGGCCTGACCCATAAGAATCTGGATATAAAGGATTGTGTACAGCAACAATAAAGCCGTCACTTGGGCATCAGCCGGGGACCCTCCTGTTCCCAAACTGTCTTCTCTTCTCTCTTTTTTTCTTACATTCCCCTACCCTCAGGACCCTGATCTTGGTGTTTGTTGCGCCGGTCGCAACAGCCAACCAAGAAGTTAAAGAGGAAATTAAAAAGTATATGGAAGTCAGTGAAAATGATAACACCACAACCCAAAACCTATGGGACGCAGAAAAGGCAGTCATAAAAGGAAAGTATATAGCAATCCAGGCCTTCCTAAAGAAGGAAGAAAGATCTCAGATACACAACCTAACCTTATACCTTAAAGAGCTGGAAAAAGAACAGCAAATAAAAACCAAAGCAGCAGAAGACAGGAAATAATACAGATTAGAGCAGAAATTAATGCCATCGAAACAACAACAACAAAAAACAAAACAAAACAGATCAATGGAACCAGAAGCTGGTTCTTTGAAAGAATTAACAAAATTGATAAATCACTAGCCAGTTTGATCAAAAAGAAAAAGGAAAGGACCCAAATAAATAAAATCAAGAATGAAAGAGGAGAGATCACAACCAACACAACAGAAATAAAAACAATAATAAGAGAATATTATGAACAATTATATGCCAATAAAATGGGTAATCTGGAAGAAATGGACAAATTCCTAGAAACATATACACTACCAAAACTGAAACAGGAAGAAATAGAAAATTTGAGCAGACCCATAACCAGTAAGGAAATCGAATTAGTAATCAAAAATCTGCCAAAAAACAAGAGTCCAGGACCAGATGGCTTTCCAGGGGAATTCTACCAAACATTTAAGGAAGAGTTAACACCTATTCTCTTGAAGCTGTTCCAAATAGGAACTTCCAAACTCTTTCTATGAAGCCAGCATTACCTTATTCCAAAACCAGACAGAGACCCCACTAAAAAGGACAACTATAGACCAATTTCACTGATGAACATGGATGCAAAAATCCTCAACAAGATATTAGCCAACCAGATGCAACAATATATTAAAAAAATTATATTCACCATGACCAAGTGGGATTTATACCTGGGATGCAGGACTGGTTCAATATCCACAAAACAATTAACGTGATTCATCACATCAATATAAGAAAGGACAAGAACCATATGATCCTCTCAATAGATGCAGAGAAAGCATTTGACAAAATACAACATCCTTTCTGATAAAAACCCTCAGGAAAGTAGGGATAGAAAGAGCATACCCCGAGATCATAAAAGCCATACATGAACGACCCAACGCTAATATCCTCAATGGGGAAAAACTGAGAGCTTTCCCCCTAGGGTCAGGAACAAGACAGGGATGTCCCCTCTCGCCACTGTTATTCAACATAGTATTGGAAGTCTTAGCTTCTGCAATCAGACAACACAAAATAAAAGGCATCCAAATCAGCCAGAAGGAGGTCAAATTTTCACTCTTCACAGATGACATGATACTGTATATGGAAAACCCAAAAGATTCCACCAAAAAACTTCTACTAGAATTGATTCATGAATTCGGCAAAGTTGCAGGATATAAAATCAATGCACAGAAGTCAGTTGCATTCCTATACACCAACAATGAAGAAAAAGAAAGAGAAATTGAGAAATCGATCCCGTTTACAATTGCACCATAACCTATAAAATACCTAGGAATAAATCTAAGCAAAGAGGTGAAAAATCTATACACTGAAAACTATAGAAAGCTTATGAAAGAAACTGAAGAAGACACAAAGTAATGGAAAGAGATTCCATGTTCCTCGATAGGAAGAACAAATATTGTTAAAGTGTCGATACTACCCAAAGCAATTTATATGTTCAATGCAATCCCTATCAAAATAATACCGGCATTCTTCACAGAGCTAGAACAAATAATCCTAAAATTTGTATGGAACCATAAAAGACCCTAAATAGCTAAAGAAATCTTAGAAAACTTAGGCAGGAAGCATCACAATCCCGGACTTCAAGCTGTACTACAAAGCTGTAATCATCAAGGCAGTATGGTACTGGCACAAGAGCAGACACTCAGATCAGTGGAATAGAATAGAGAACCCCAATGGATCCACAAACGAATGGCCAACTAATCTTTGACAAAGCAGGAAAGAATATCCAATGGAATAAAGAGACTATCTTCAGCAAGTGGTGCTGGGAAAACTGGACAGCGACATGCAAAAGAATGAACCTGGACCACTTTCTCACACCATACACAAAAATAAACTTGAAATGGATGAAAGACCTCAATGTAAGACAGGAAGCCATCAATATCCTCGAGGAGAAATCAGGCAAAAGCCTCTTTGATCTTGCCTGTAGCAACTTCTTACTCAACATGTCTCTAGAGGCAAGGGAAACAAAAGCAAAAATGAACTACTGGGACCTCATCAAAATAAAAAGCTTCTGCACAGAGAAGGAAACAATCAGCAAAACTAAAAGGCAACCAATGGAATGGGAGAAGATATTTGCACGACATACCATATAAAGGGTTAATATCCAAAATCTATAAAGTACTTATCAAACTCAACAACCAAAAACCAAATAATCCAGTGAAGAAATGGGAAAAAGACATGAATAGACACTTCTCCATAGAAGACATCCAGATGGCCAACTGACACATGAAAAAATGCTCAACTTCACTCATCATCAGGGAAATACAAATCAAAACCACCATGAGATACCACCTTACACCTGTTGGAATGGCTAATATTAACAACTCAGACAACAACAGATGTTGGCAAGGATGCAGAGAAAGAGGATCTCTTTTGCATTGTTGGTGGGAATGCAAGCTGGTGCAGCCACTCTGGTAAACAGTATGGAGGTTTCTCAAAAAACTAAAAATAGAACTACCCTACGACCCAGCAATTGTACTACTAGGCATTTATCCACAGGATACATTTGTGCTATTTCGAAGGGACACATGTACCCCCATGTTTATAGCAGCACTATCAACAATAGCCAAAGTATGGATAGAGCCTAAATGTCCATTGATAGATGAATGGATAAAGAAGATGTGGTATATACATACAATGGATTTTACTCGGCAATCAAAAAAAATGAAATCTTGCCGTTTGCAACTACATGGATGGAACTGGAGGGTATTATACTAAGTGAAATTTGTCAGTTAGAGAAAGACAAAAATCATATGGCTTCACTCATATGAGGACTTTAAGAGACAAAACAGATGAACATAAGGGAAGGGAAACAAAAATAATATAAAAACAGGGAAGGAGACAAAACGTAAGATACTCATAAATATGGATAACAAACTGAAGGTTACTGGAAGGGTTGTGGGAGAGGGGATGGGCTAAGTGGGTAAGAGGCACTAAGGAATCTACTCCTGAAATCATTTTGCACTATATGCTAATTTGGATGTAAATTATAAAAAGTAAAATAAAATAAAAAATTATGATAAAAATAAAAAAATATTGAATACACAGAAGCAGAAAGTAGAATAGTGATTAACAGAGGAGGAAGGTGGGGGAAATGGGGAGATGTTGGTCAAAGGGGACAAAGTTACAGTTATATAGGATACATAAGTTCTAGAGATCTAATGTACAGCACAATGAGTATAGTCAATATTACTACATCATACACTGGAAATTTGCTAAGAGGGTAGATTTCAGGTGCTCTCCTCTCACTCTGTCTCATTCTTTCTCTCTGTCTCTCTCACATACATGCACACACACACACACACACACCAACTCCATGAAGATGATGTTAATTAAGCACATTCTTTTTATATAATAAATTGTTGCATTGTTTTTAAAATATAATCGATCTGAGTGTCCCTGTGCTTGCTTGAACACTGCTGACCATCTCCATTTCCACCTCACTTCATCCCTCTCTCCATCATATCACCATCTAATTTCATTTCCTATAATTCTATTTGGTCAAGTGAAGAAGAAGAAGAAGAAGAAGAAGAAGAAGAAGAAGAAGAAGAAGCAGGAGGAGGAGAAGGGGAGGAGGGGGAGGAGGAGAAGAGGGAAGAGAAGGAGGAGAAAGAAGAAGAAGAAAGAAGGGGGAGGGGAGAGGAGTGGGAGGGGGAGGAGGACGAGGAGGAGGAGGGGAACAACAAAAAATATTTATTGTTTAGAGATGACCTATTAGTTGTTGCCAAGCAATTTATACTCCCAACTGACCACAGCTCTTGAATAATATAGAGGGAATTTTCGTTTTACTCAAATTTGTCATTCACAAAAGGTTTAAGAATCTTTAGATTCTATTAAATCATAACTTTTTTCTTTTATTTTGTGCAATGGAATATTACACAGCTATAAAAAAGGATGCAATCTTCCCATTTGTGACCATATGGATGGACCTAGAGAATATTATGCTAAATGATAAAAGTCAGACTGAGAAAGATAAATACCATATGATTTGACTCATTTGTGAAATCTAAAAAACAAAACAAATGAATAAACAAATAAGAAACAGAATCAGACCTATACAGAGATAAACTGATGGTTGCCAAAGAAAAGGGGGGTGGGAGAGTGGGCAAAATGGGTGAAGGGGAGTGAAAGATACAGGCTTCCAGTTATGGAATGAAGAAGTCATAGGAGTAAAAGGCACACCATAGAGAATATAGTCAATGCTATTACAATAGCACTGAATGCTGTCAGATGGTAACTACACTTACAGTGAACATAGCATAACATATAGAGATGTTGAGTCACTATGTTACACACCTGAAACCAATGTAACACTGTGTGTCAACTATACTTAAATTAAAAAAAAAAAAGGAAAAAAAAGAATCTCTAGATTCTTAGCTGGATTTTATAAGTTTATGTATTTAATGTCATTTTCTATGTTTTTATATTTCAAAAGACTTTCTCACAATTACCTTAAAATACTTTCTCTATCATACTATCATTTCACATAATTTATGCTGGAATTTCCTAGAGAGAAATCTGAGTAGACCAGCATTATAACATGTTTCTAACACAATGTCCTTTCATCTATCTAGAGCTTAATTTTTGAAAATTGTCTTCTATATTTCCTCTCACTACCTTTTTTCCCCTAAAAATATATTACTTGAACATGTACATAAGAAAATAGAAATTTTATTTTTTGAACACTTTCCTGGCATGTCATATCCATCACTTTTTTTCACCAGCACAAAACCAAACCCAAACCAAAACAGAACATAAAAGTTCTCTTTTCTAACCAGGCTTATACTTGTCTTTAGCTCTTGCTTCCAGATTACATACCTTTGAGGATTAGTCCTGATTCAGAGTTAAAGCTAGAAAATATTCAGGCAAAGAGGTGAGAGTGGAGCTAACATTGCGTTCATAACTTTATTACCCATATAAATTCCCCTGCCTGGGTGAAACCTTAAAGGTCAGGATTAAGAATAAAGGCTTTGATGTCTGTGGCCGGCAGAACAATGCCCCTCCCATCCCCCAAAGACACTCACCCTTAGTCCCTGGAACCTGTGAACATGTTACATTACATGGCAGAGCTGAGGTAACTATGCAAGTGGAAGTAGTTTCACTAATCAGCTGATGTTCTGAAGGGAAGATCAGCACGAATTATCCAAATAGGCCTAACATAATCACAAGGGTCCTAAAAAGATTTAGAGGAGGCTCTGACTATGAAGAACCTTAGACGTTGCAGTGTGAAAAGGACTTAGCCCACAGTTACTGGCCCTGAAACTGGAGGAATGGGTCACAAGCCAAGAAATAGAAGCATCCTATAGAAACTGGAAAAAGGCATCCAACATAGTGGATGAAATGGACCATGCACTGGAGCCTTCCCCAGTGAAAGTAGCCTGGCTGACAGCTTGACTTTAGACCAAGCTGTATACTTCTAACTTCTGACCTCCAGAACAGGAAGAGAATAGACTGTGTTGTTGGAAGCAACTGAACAGCAGTTAATAGTAGAATTCAGCATGAACTAGTAGAAAGTGGAAACTGATACATCATCTTACTGAACCAGGACTGAGTTCTTAGGTCTGCCGCTTAGTAACTTAGTGACATGGGGCATGATTCCTAAAATCGCTATGCCTGAATTTCTTCAAATATAAAATAAGGATAAAGATAGCTTCCTGTCAGAAGTGTCATTTTAAATGAGATTATGTATGATATCCATCTGCCAAATGATAGTGCAAGCACTTTTGAAACATTAGCTATTGTTTTTCTTTGCATTTATTGGCAATTAGTAAGCATTATTGGTCTTGAATCTGTTGATGAACCTCAGCGCTTGAGGACCTGATCTGTGGAGTGCAGATTTCCCTTATACATTGTAGACCCCTTGTGAGATGAGTTTCATAACTGCTAGATTCTTCAATACTTGCCTAAGTCAACTCTCTGGAGATACTACATGTCCTGATGCTTTAATCATATTTGTCTTGATGTGTTCCTAGAATTCCTCTTGGGCCTCTTTTTTTTTATCACATATACCTAATATCTGCTTTCTTCTCTGGATTTTCTGACTGTTTTTAACCCTCGGTTTGGTTCCATTACTACAGCATTGATTTGGATTAGCCTCTTCTCATTCCTAACCCATTTCTTGCCTAATGCTGTTTATTCCACTCTCCTCGTTCCAGTCCTTCCACCTGCCTCCATGATCTGTTACTTCTTACATGTATAAACACTTCACCTTTTTGTGTGTGTGAAGAAAAAAAAATGAATATGAAGCTAAAACAATTAATAGTCTTTCAAAGGTAATAATGCTAAATAAACTCAATGATAATATAATTCAAAAATATGTCGCCAGGCAAAATTGAGTCAAAACTCAGAAGATGAATTTCAGTGGTAAAGAAAAAATACCTTAGATTTCAAAATTTTAACAGCACAATTAGAGGAACGGGAGATTTACTAATAGATCACTTCTAGAGTCTATATGTGAGCATATATAGAATTTTGGAAAGGCAAAAATATGTACAGGTACATGTAGGGAATTTTTCCTCTTTGGCTTACATATTCTGCATAGGTAAATATTTTACTTATCTTTGGTGAGGGGAGAAACAAGGTTAAGAAAAAAAACTATTTATCCAAGAAATTATTGAAAAGTTTTAACTACTGAACGCTTGCTTGAAATTGTCATCCCACATTTAAGTCTGAGTTTTAAATATTTTTAAACCTACAAAACTTAATTAGATACAGTGGGACACTAAAACACGACATCTTTCTTGTAAATATCCCACTGTTCAGTTGTGTAAAAATGTATCAACTCTTATAAAAATTTGTCAATGTGGTATCTATATTCTTTTATGTCCTTTTTATTTCTATTTAAGAGTATTTGGGTTTGCTGCCATTTACCCACTTTTTATCCACCAAATAACAAAGAGTTCTGTAATTGTTTTTAGTTTTCCTATAAAAATTTTCTAAAAATGTTCCTTAAATATGATGGCTTAGCATTAACAAAATTAAGAAATAATAATGAAAATCAGTATTGCAAATTTGATGGAATGATATACTTAATTTGCAGTACCTTAATATGCATTTCAAGCTGTAATGCAAAGTTTGCAATTAATGGTCCACAGATCACTTTTAGCATTTAGATATAGTTTAGCCATTTAAAAACCAACTTGTTAGGGGCGCCTGGGTGGCGCAGTCGGTTAAGCGTCCGACTTCAGCCAGGTCACGATCTCGCGGTCCGTGAGTTCGAGCCCCGCGTCGGGCTCTGGGCTGATGGCTCAGAGCCTGGAGCCTGTTTCCGATTCTGTGTCTCCCTCTCTCTTTGCCCCTCCCCTGTTCATGCTCTGTCTCTCTCTGTCCCAAAAATAAATAAACGTTGAAAAAAAAATTAAAAAAAAAAACAACAACTTGTTAGTGGTTTTTTTTTTGTTTTGTTTGTTTGTTTGTTTGTTTGTTTGTTTTATGGAGGGATATTGCACTAGTATCTAAGGGTATTTTTTCAGTTCACAGTTGTTTGTTTTTGTTGTTGTAGAACCTGGTGTCTGTCCTTTCCTAACATATTGATAACTGACCAGAAGGAAGGATGATCCCTCTCTGTGGGCCAGGTACTCCTAGATGGTCACTTTTCCTACCACTCCCTTCCTATTATAGAAGTCCTCTTTTTTCCCTATGTAGTGCTTGTTTGACCAAATAGTGACTAAATTAATTTATAAGAAGTGGTTCTGACCTAATATTTCAGATCTAATATTATATACTATGAATAAGAAAAAGCCACTCAATGACTTACAGTTTGCAACATAGCCTTACCCTGTCAAATAATAAAGATTGATTTAGTCCTAGCCCTTAAAATAAGTTCTTTCAGCATTGTCCACATTTTTGCCTCATTCAATCAGATCAGTTGTCAGATCTCCATTGAGATGGTGCTGACTTTAAATGATCTGCACAAAATAATTTCCCAGAATATTTGTACATATACAAAACAAATTCAAATATAAGCAATTTTCTAGTACGATTCAAACAAAAGAATATGTCTATATAGGTAAAATGTCAGGAATTTTTTGTGACTATTCATTTTTACAGAATCTCAAGCAATTTTATAATGTCTTACCAAGATTTTTTTTTCCAACTGAGAAAATTGCTCCTTCATTGCCCCTTAAATTTCACTTCAACATCTAATATATTTTTAATTCAGGGGAAAGGCACCATTACTGAACTATCAATTTAACACCATTCAGGAAATAAAGCCTGACTCATTACAGCAGAAATCCTGGTTGTCTCTCAATTTCCATTTTGCTCCTTTGTCCTTTGGTATTAGAACACCAATTTTAGCTAATACCAGGCTGCTAGAAAACTGACCACATTTCTCACCCTTCCTTCTATCTAATTATAGTCATGATGCTAGACGGTACATCCAACTTCCAAATCATATCTTTAAGGTGATGGTGATTCTCTCCACTTTCTCCCTTCTCAATCTTCTATATACAGAATGGTGCACATACCAAAGTATTCAGCTTGATGAAATCTCATAAACAGAACACACCCGTGTAAGCAGCCCCCAGATCAAGTAACAGAATATATCATCATTCTGGAAATCTCTTTCATGTTTTCTTCCATTTCATGTTTACCACCCCCTCTACCTGCATCCAGGAGAATTCTATCTTGCCTTCTGGTAGCATGGACTACTTTTAGTTGCTTTTCTAAACTTTATGTAATGAAATCATATGGTAGCATATTTTTTTGTGTGTCTGTCTTCTTTTGCTCATCACTATGCTTCTCAGATTATTCCTTATTTTGGTGCAAACTTGGAGTTCACTTTATTGCTGAACAGAGTTCCAAAGTGTGAATATAATAAAATTTGGGATATGTATATATTGATGTTATGTATGTAATATATTATTTATAATATATGTATATATTCTATATACTAGAATATCGTGTATATTTATATAACAGAATATTCTGTACATATGTAGAATATATAGATATATATACATAAAACATATAAAATATAGAATACATACAAATATAATCCAAAACAGGTAATTAAATATGTAATCATAAAACTGTAAATAGTTGGTAGCTGACATTAGAAAGAATAAGTATGAATTCCAACTTTAGACGTGTTGAAACAGACTTGGTAATAAAATATGCTTTTATTTTTTACATATTAATAATTATAATAGTAATGCCAATTTCAGAGTGGTATAGTTTTTATAAAGGTGTTTTACATACGTTAATCATTAAAAGTATCTTTTTACATACTGAGTATATCAATTTTGCCAAATAAATATTATGAATAAGATGAAAATATAAGAATAATCTACCAATTTTTAAGATATCCTTTGCCACTGTTCACAGTATATATTTCCATGTTAAAAAAATTTATGAAATTAACAAGTTCATCTTACACATATTTGAGGAAGGTAAAATATAAAAATATTTTATCAAGGAATCTCCAAAGGTAAATTATAATATTTTTTATAGCATGGATTCACAGACACAGATATACACACAAATACAATAAAAAATAGAAAGGAAAAATAGAAAATAAGAGATTATTAGGAATTCATTTAGGGCAATGTTATAGTAGTGTGTTTCTGTATTTTTAACATTCACTTTAAATTATAATATTCCTTTCCTATATTGGTATTACAGCTCTTTATCATTCTACACCCTCAACTTCTACATCCTCAAGTATAAATCCCAAAGAACAGCATTTTAATCTTCATCCCTCAAATTCAGGTCTCTCTCTCTCTCTCTCTCTTTTTTTTTTTTTTTTTTGCCAAATTGGACTAGACAGAATCTTATGCATTTTTATACTTTATTTTCTTTAATGCTAGTATCCTTTTAGATGTTAAGCTCAGATCCACACCCAATTCATTTCTTCAGAAAGTATTTGTAGTTTCAAACTCTGCCAGGTACTAGTACAATATGGAGATGAGGACAGTGTTTCCTTCTTTTTGATGTAATTGATTTCTGATCGTCCTCTAAAAGAACCAATGTTCTCACCATGGTGCTCTCCATGGTAAATTTTCACCCCACTGCAAGGGACATAGACTGTGATGGCTCATCTAATGGCAGAGTGCATAGCAAAGGCCATGTTGTCTTAAGTTAGTGAGAGATAAAGGAAATGAGGATGGTTTTTTTTTTTTTTTAATAGCAGAGTATAACTTCAACTGTTGCTCATATCAGCTTTGGAGGTAAGCTGCACGTTTAATGATTAACGGATCAAGGAACTCACACCAGAGATAAATTCACTCCAGCTAAGTCACACCAAAAGCTGGGTCTAGGTGTGTCCTTTTTCCCTAATGCTGTTACAAAATATAATTCACTCAATTCTCCTTTCATAAGCCTAGAAATTCTTTTACAGAGAGAAGCAGAGAAAGGTTATCTGAGAAATTTAGCATTTTCAAAAATAGCTTGAACACCAAATACATTTATAAGAATGAATGTAGGGGTGCCTGGGTGGCGCAGTCGGTTAAGCGTCCGACTTCAGCCAGGTCACGATCTCGCGGTCCGTGAGTTCGAGCCCCACGTCGGGCTCTGGGCTGATGGCTCAGAGCCTGGAGCCTGTTTCCGATTCTGTGTCTCCCTCTCTCTCTGCCCCTCCCCCGTTCATGCTCTGTCTCTCTCTTTCCCAAAAATACATAAAAAACGTTGAAAAAAATTTTTTTTTAAAAAAGAATGAATGTAATAGCAGACATTATAAAAATTCATAATTATTTTAAAATCAATTTGAGAGTTTATAATATTCAGCATTTCTTAGTTTCTTGATTTTTTTACGTATATCTTTGTTAAATATATTATTTATATATAATTTAAAATAATTGGATATACTCTTCTTCCAATTCTTATATAAACTACTTACTTTATAAACAGTAAGATGTATTAGAGATAAAAAATAATGGTTCAAATCCCAAGTCTTCCCCTTAAAATAACTGGGTGAATCTTTTTGAACAAATCATTTAATTTGTTTGATCCTTTGCTGTAAAATAAAGGATAAAAATTGCCTCTTGGAATAAGAATTATAAAATAGGATGTGATTATGTTTTAGGTGTAACATATACAAAAAGCAAATTTATTTTTGCTTATTTATCTTTGCTTTCATACAATATATTTTGGGAGGATTAAACAAACAAAGAGCTGAAATGTCACATTTCCTAATTAAGACAACATTTTCTGGAATGCAAACATAAAGATAGAGATATATAGTTCCTATAACATGACTAAGAATGGAGTGTAATTCTGGTGATTAATTAAATATTCAAAATTTATTGAATGTCTACCAATGCCAGGCAATGTGGTAGGCACTGATTTAAACTCGGTCTTTATTTTTAATCACTTATATTTTATTCGACCTACAAAATTTATGGTAAGACACAAAAATGCCAGTACATGATGTTAATGAAATAAAATGTTCAGCTCAGTAATGAACCAGGAATGGGTGCAAACCTGTTCTATATTAAACAGAAATGACACATTTATTCAGCTTGATGAAAATGCTTACTGCGAATTTACACAGTTTCTTAACATCTGCAAATTCAGCAGTTACTACGTGACATCCTCTAATTCACACACAAAAAAGTGTCTAACGTGACAATAAGATAAAATAAAAATTGTTCATTTTCAGGAAATACAGCATATTTTTAATACTGGCATGTCCTTTGAAGTCATGTAATTACTGTATCCAGTGAATCATGATCTTTTACTAAGACACTTTTCTATTCCGTATGTAAAAACAATTTTCAGAGAAATATGTATTTTGCTTTGCAATAAACCTGGCTTCTCTTATTGGCAAAAACCAGTTTCTTTAGGAAATAATGTATTTTGTGAAAGAATGTATCATTTATAACAGAGAACAATTCTATTATCACAAAGCAATTGGATGAGCAGGATTTCAGAAGTTCTTTTAAAAATACACCATTAAAGTCACAAAGTTATTTTCAAAATACCATTTCTCCCTTTAAAATTTAACTTCAAGTATTGAATAAAGTTAAAAGGAAAATAATAGATGGAAAATAAAAGTTGATTGATTTAAAGATAATTATGAATTTTTATAATGTTTATAATATTTATAATGTTTTATAATGTCTGCTATTATATTCATTCTTATTCATTTGTTGTTCAGGCTATTTTTGAAAATGCTAAATGTCTTAGATAACCTTTCTCTGCTTCTTTCTGTAAAAGTTTAACTTTTTTTTTAATTAAAAAAAATTTTAATGTTTATTTTTGAGAGAGAGAGAGAGAGAGAGAGAGTGGGAGGGAGGGGCAGAGAGACAAGGAGACACAGAACCCAAAGCAGGCTCCAGGATCTGCACTGTCAGCATACAGACAGATGTGGGGCTCAAACCCACCAGCGGTGAGATCATGACCTGAGCCGAAGTGGGGAGCTCAAAGGACTGAATCATCCAGGTGCCCCAAAAGTAACTCTTTTAACAATAAGAGCATTTACAAATCTGAACAGACTCTTAAAAACCCTTATGTCTACTGATACCTAAGATAGGTGCTATTTTTTTCTCCAGCTGTTTTTACTCTATCATGTATTGAATTTATACCTAATATCACTATAAAAATGATATCTGCCAAGTCCCCCAAATCCAATCGCCAAGATTATGTAAGTTCTGTGATTCCAATTTCATTAACTCAGAATTAAGTTATTGTTGGCTTCATAATATAGTATCTCTCTCCCTCTGTCTCCACAGTCCCTTTCTCTTTTCTCTGTGCATGCCCTCCTTTCTGTCTTGTGATATCCTTTCTGTGACTGGTTCTTCATTTTTTTTAAATTATGAATTATATATAATATTCCTCTAGGGTTTTAAAAGACTAAATTAGTGGGGCGCCTGGGTGGCTCAGTCGGTTGAGCGACCAACTTCAACTCAGGTCATGATCTCATGGTTTGTGAGTTCGAGCCCCACGTCAGGCTCTGTGCTGATAGCTCAGAGCCTGGAGCCTGCTTCAGATTCTGTCTCCCTCTCTCACTGCCCCTCCCTGACTCATGATCTGTCTCTCTCTGTCTCAGAAATAAACATTTAAAAATTTTAAAAGATAAATAAATAAATTAGTTAAATCATGGAGCCAATTTTGGTCATACTGTACAGTCATTTCTTGTATATTAATTTTTATAAGAAAAAATCTTTCTATATTATTTTATAAATATCCATTTTTAATCCCCATAACACCAGAATTTTTTAATATTTTTATCAAGGGTTTACTCTGAAATCCTGTATTTAGCTGAAAAATATTAAGCTGAAATTGCAATCTTTAATAATCTAAGGTTTGGCTGAAAGAAATCTAAGGTTTGTCTTCCTTTCTCATCTATTTCAACACTGTTAGGATCTTAAAATATAATTACTACTCTTCCCACACTAAAAATTACCACAGACTTCCAATATATTTTAGGTGGTAAAAAATTTATTGATAAAATAATGTATAAAATGTCCTAACATCAATCCAATGATTTCAGTATTAGTAATAACATTGATATTGGACCATATCCAAAGCTTCTACATTATGTAGATGCATTGGCTTCAAGCTACTTATTGAAAATGATAAGGGGTGGTACACTCCCATCAATGATGTAGAGGTTGTAAGACTCAACTATAGGCGAAGATAACGGTTATGTCATAATTCGGTTGGACCTTATCTCTTATCCCAACAAAAGACAGGCTAGAGCTCTTTCTAAACATGAGCCTTAAAATCTTAGAGCCAAAGAGCCAAGGGTCCCATTCTCTGATTTGACCTTGTACTGCCAGATTCCTGCTTGATGTCTCAGGGCATCATATAGCTACTGTATTTATAAATATAGCTAGCTGTTTCATAACAGCTATCTCAAAACTCAGTGGCGTAACACCACAACCATTTATTTTGCTCACTATATATAGGTAAGTTAGGCTATTTTTTTGGTCACATCTGGGCTGATCCTATGCATCTGCAGTGCGCTGTCAGTGGGCTACATGATTCAACCTAGGGTAGATTATCTCACATATTTGGAGGTTGGCTGGTTTCAGGCTGGCCCGTACACCTCTCCTTCACTTCCCCCTCACACTAGTCTGGGGAAGATTCCAGCAATGAGACAAGCTTGCAAGGTCTTTTTAGGCGTAGGGGTAGAATTGCAATGATGTCATTTGTGACACATATTATTAAGTCACAAACCCCATCTGAACTGAAGGGTCAGTTCAAGGGTCAGGGAAATAGATACTACCTTCCTGTTGAAGGAAATGAAAAATCAATATACAAAAATCTTTCAGACCACCATTATACAAGGTATACTCATAACAAAATGCCACATTGTATACCTTAAATATATACAATCTTATATTTATCAATAATACCTCAATAGAGCTAGAAACACACACACACACACACACACACGCATGCACGCATGCGCCCGCCACATTACCTACAGACAGAAGATAGTAAATAGTTATGGTTAAGTAAATAAACAGTAGTTATTAATATAACTTTGTTTTATTGAATAGGAGTAGCTTATATTATTCAATGTTTTCTATGTGCCAGATCATGTTCTAAATGCTTTAAATTATTGACTAATTTTATTTTATGAACAACCTATTGAAATATATTCATTAAGCAAATATTTATTTAGAGGTCACTATATGTGAGGCACTTTTCTATGAACAGGTTATATCAGAGTGAATGGAATAGAAAGCTTCCTACTTAACTGAGTTTGCTTTCTGGTGAGAAAGATGGACAATATTCAAAATATATGATAATCATTTGATCTGTTCACAGTTATATAATTAACTTTGGACAATAAAATACAAATGGAAGTAAATGGAGTTATATGGGAACAATTTATACTATCCATTATACTATTAAATTAGATTTTTCTGTAATTCAAAAGCTGTTCTAAAATTAAAAGTTCATAAAAAAATTCTAATCTGTTAAGGATCAGCTCAGCTGAACGATAGTCATAAGAAACATCTCCCAAAGGCCTACTGTGTGCCATAGTCTATGTAAAGTTCTCAGTTACAAAGGTAAATCAAGTATCCTATGATTAGAAGGATTGTTAGTTTAATTATGAGGTGTCTTGATGAGTAAATTGCAACTAGCATTAAGAGTGTAATTAGGAAACCTCTGCATTTATTGCTGATAATTGGGATGTTTAATGTTCTACAAAATATCTTCGTGCTGATCAATGAAGAAGCTATTTTCACCTCTGGTTTTATGAGGAAAAGATCATTCACCATAAAGGACTTAAACTACTGTTATTTTCCATACCTCGTAGAGAGAACACATATCCTCAGTTTTCCTATATTCAGATTACACTTTGAAGGAGAAAAGGGGTGGGAAGAGAAATACCATCGTACAGATATTTCCTCTAAAAACTAACTCTAATAGCTGATGTTTTGCAAAACAAATTGAAAAACAGCAATATTTAATAAAATAAATGAGTAAAAATTGAACAAGTGCATACTATATTTGAAGAAATACTTAAACAACCAAGGAAGAAGCTGTAATAAAAATAAATAACATTTGCTTAGTGCTTCTCATGACCTTTACATAAACTAGTACAGAAAGGACTGGAACTTTTACTAGAACTTCGGCCAAAGCTGCTTTGGAGTTATACTCTTTCACTAACAAGGAGGAAATACAAATTGATAATCAAATCAAACTCCAGAGAATAGTAATTTTATTTCTTACAAATTCAATATTCTTCCTTTATTTCTTCAGTCTAATAGGTCTCACTGGCTATTTCAATTAATTTTAATTTTAATTTTTAAAATCGACTAGGAATTATTTAAAGCCTGAAACTTTACATTCTGTAGTATGTTATGTAATTCTAACATAATCAGTCAGCAATCTATTTGTTGAAAGTGACAGAACCCCAAATGTTGTAAGTTTAGGCACAAGGAAATACGTTGCTTATATAAATAAACCATGGCAATGACACACACAACGCAGTTTAAGTATTAATGGAATAAGAAACTAGACTCTCGGACTTTCTCTGCAATCGATCGTCTTTAGTTTTTGCGTACATCATTCTCATTATTTTATTCTGTCCTTTACCGTATTATTGGAAACATAGCTGTGGATTGTCAGTAGCTTACCATCTCACTCTGTTGCCATCCCAAGACTAGACAGCCCTTCTTTACCTAATAAGGTGAGTAAAGTCCTTGGGAAGTACTTTGAAAGATTTATTTGACTTCTCCAAAACAGAGATGTGATCATGTTCATTGAATCTTCAAAAATATTAGTTAAGCCCCTATCACATCCATTGCAGTCTTCTACTTATTTGGGATAAAACAGCAAATAAAGCTTCAATCCCTGCTCTAATTATAAGCTAGTGGAGCACAAAGATGAGAAACAAATAAAATCACTAAGTCAGGTTGTCATCTGTTATTGCAAAAAAATAAAACTGTAAAGGGCATGAAGAACAAAGGAGAGATGTTATGTTCAGTATAAGATGGTCAGGGAAGACGTCCCTGATAAGGCGACATTTAAGAAAAGACTTGAAGGCAATCACAACCATATGGCTCTCTCCATATGGCTGGAGTGGGAAGAAACAGGGATAATCTTCCAAGGAGTGAATACCAGTCCAATTTGTGCTGGGCAGATTCTAAAATAATAGACTAACTATGCCAATTTATATTGCTTTTAACTTTTCCTTCCTTTGCAATTGCCATTTTTGGAATATCCTGATCATTTTAAGGTTTGAAATTATGCTTAGTGTATGCAACACAGGAATTATTTATTCTCTTAAAGTTTGCAAAAAGAAATACTTACCTGACAAATAATTTTAACAGGTCAATTAAAAACATACAGAAGACAATTCCCATTTTATTTTTCCATGATAAAAAGAGAAATATATGCTAGTCATAGAAAATTAGTAAAATTAGAGAAAAGGACCACAAAGACATAGTGCCATTACAGATTTCAGTATATACTAACATATTTCTTCTAATAAAGAAGGTATCTACTGATTTAGAATGTTTTTTTTTCACATGGCTACTTCCCTAGATGTGTTATACTCACAAAGTTCTTTCCCACTCATGTAAGTAGTCATTTATTATTTTTTTCAGTACCTTTATCTTTTATTTTATTTTGTTTTTGTTTTCACTGAAGTGTTATGTGCATTTGGCATCGTTAAGACAATCAAATCTGGATGGTTCTGTAGGTTCATCCCCTCCTCCTCCAGGTAATTTAACAAGAACTGATTCAGCATATGTAAATTATCTCAATCCTGCTTCTGGTCTCCAGCCTGCCTCTCTTTAATAAGGCCACTTCTCTGCTCCAATTGTTATATGATTATAGGTGCCCCCCACCCTTCCCCCCAGCCACTCTCTGCTGTGCTAAGCATATGTAGAGCAGGAATCTTCTCTACTAGACATTGGCCACTATGCATGCAAATGATCTATGCTAACCTAAACTGTAGGAGAAAAAAGAGAATTTGAGGCACTCTGTATATATTATTACTCAACCTCCTAATTGTCCATAGTAAATGGTATTTCAAATCTGCACATACACTAGTGTTTATCTGCAACTCTTCTGCATAATTTTGAGTTGTAACTTAGTTGTTTTGCTAGTAATCATTATTTATTCATTTGCACTTTTTCTAAATTATTATACAGAAATTCTCAAATGCATTCTACTTAGATTGCTAGCACCACCCAGAAGTAAATGGCTGCCACATTATACCCTTCACTCATGGGTGGCCCTGAGGAAGAGAGGTAAAGAAAATTTTGCAGTGCAGAACTTAGACCTGGATCTATGATTGTTCAGGTCTTTTTTTTTGGCAAAGAAGTGGCCCGAAGCAAGGACAGAATTGCTTACATGCTTGTTTGTTTTTAAGGGAAGTATGCGTATAGATGTTGTGTGGCCAAAAGGATAGACAGTGCCATTTATGAAGTTATCGCCTCTCAGCTCCAAAGCTAAACTTCTAAAGTTTACGACTTCAGAGCTGGGCTCTGCAAACTGCATTTCTAGTGTGCCAAGTGTCCTGTGATGGGTTGGCCAATGAAAGATAGAACCTTCTTGTTTGTTCCTTATATATTTTCTGTTCGTTGGTTTTTGACTATATAGTACATGTTTTCTCCCCTGGCATCAGCAGTTCCTTTCTGTATCAGCGGGTGAACACAGTTTGCAGATTTCTAAAGCTCAGGAAATCAGGCTCACCCACCTTAGGGACTACGACATCATCCAGCTGGCAATCCCTTCACAGACCTGGTCCAAGCCTCAAAAGACCCTTTCTTCAAGCTCAGCCAACACTGCTCTGCACAGTGTTCTTCTGCCAAAGAGTCTATTCCTTACTAATTTTCACAGTTTTCCTCTGTTCCCCATGCTTTAGGACTGCTGTTTTCTGTAGTTACTACCTCTCTATGTTAACATTCTTTTCATTGCATTTTTTTAACTTCATAATTCTGTATCTTTAGTTGACAGTTATTGATATTAAGGTCTCTGTGTTAAAATAGCTGATATAGTCTCTGTCTCCTGTCTGGACTCTGAAACAAACAGGTAAGTATGTTTTCAGATAATTAACTTAATAAGTATTTAGGTAAATACTTTAACTGTAGAGATAAACACAGAGACTGAGATAGAGCTGGAGACAAAACCTATTTAACATTGTTTGAAAGGACACACATCAGGCTATGAGCAGGGTTGCCCAAGTAGAGTGTAAAGGGTGAAAAGATACCAATGAGAAGTGTGGGGAGGAGAAAAGGAGAGAGAGGAAAAGAAAAGAAAAGAAAAGAAAAGAAAAGGGAAGGCATTAAAACATTTGTACAATAACATTTAAAATAACTGAATAGTCAAGTGGTATAAAACAATGGGGCTGCCTCATATTTCTTCAATTTTCACCGTAAGATATTTTAAAGTAGATACCATTTCTTTTAATATTTAAAAAGGATAATTTTATTTCTAGTTTTAAAGGTATTTTTACTCAGAAGGCATGATTGTATGATGTTTATTTTCTTTATCATATCATTATTTTTATATTTTGACATAAGGGTGTTGAATACAATATTGAAATCATACATTAAAATTGCATTTGGCAATCTCAGGTTTTTATATGTTTAATGTATTAAGTTACTGAATTCACTGTACTTAATTTGCTACCATCATGGGGGGAAGTGTGAATGAACATTTGTATGTTTGTATTTTCTGTATTATGTACTTTGCCATAAATTGGGTTGTGCTAGTTTTATAAGCTTAGTGAAAAAGTAATTAATTTTTCATTCATTAGACTAATTTATACAATAGGTAACATTTTTTAGATCTCCACTAAAACTTTTGACATCCTCAGACTTTTTCATTCTTCTTAAAATGCTGTTAAGAAATTACTCTTGAGGTTTTGTTTAGACAGGTAACTCCAAGAAGGTATTCCATATTCATCAGCATGTGCAAGAATAGTTTTTCAGTTTTGCTAAAAATTGATACATGCACACAACACACACAGGCAAGTAATTTTGGTATTTAGCATTTGGAACACAGTTTTTTTTTTGTATAGTCTAAAGATTTATAACTATTTTCTATATTTATCTTCTGATTATGCAGATTATGTAAAAAAGAACTTTTTTAACAATCGGGTTTTATTTTGAAGATGTTTGCCTATTATATTTTAAACATGGTATCTTCATGTCTTTATATTTGTGTGTAAACTTGTATTTTCACATCCTTCACATCCCTTTTATCCTTTTAATATAAATGTAACAAAATGTGTCAATCATATCTTTTGCTGCTTTCACTAAATGTGCTGTTGAACAAGTCCTTCCTTTATAAAGATATTTAGATGAATATATTTTTTTAATATTAAAGATTTTACTTTTACATTTAAGATTTAATTCTGGACTAATTTTTAATATGTCAGATATGTGGTTAAAATACATTCAGTTGTACCAAACTATATATTTAATGATCATTCATGATCTGAAATGCTAATTTTGTAATTTTCAAGTTTTGATAGATCTATTCGACTGTCTTGTAGTCTCCATTCTTCACAAGTATGCCTATTAGACTATATTCTGATAGATTAAATCCTTATCAAATTTGTTTCTGCTGACATTATAGTTTATTTAAGTATGTTTCTATAATTGTTTGGTGCTGGTATATAAGTTGAAATTTATCTTGATGATTATATATTTAATAACACTGCTAATCCAAAAAAATGTGCCTATATATTCTCTTATGTTTATATGAAAAGACTGGTAACCTGAAAATAACACTTTTCTTGCTTCACCCTTATGAATCTTTATGCTCTTTTATCTTGCTGTACTTGGAGAGTTTGGAGGACAATACTGAAAAAGAAGTGATTATCTAGGCACCTTAAATTATTTATGTTTTCAAACTCAAGTCTTTTATGTTTGATCATTATGTATATAGATCCTATTGACTTTTGATCAATACCTCTTTTCAAAATTAGGGATGTCCTTGTTTGATCCAAAATTTTAAAGTTTGTATGACTTTTTAAATTTTACTGAAGTCCTTTTCTACATCTATTGAGAAGAATCATTTGTCATCCTTTTCACCCTTATTCTGTTAATGTGATAACTTGCATCCATAGATTTTTAAGTCTCAAACAGTCTTTTACTCCTTGAAACAACCCAATTTGAACATTATATACTAGGTTTCTTATACTTTGGTGGATTTAGGTTGCTTTTGTTTTCTTTTGATATTGATGTACCTGCTAATAACTAATAACAGTGTAATCTACAAATTTATAAACTTCTAACACTGCTTTTTGTAATCAAGGTTATACAATCTTAATAAAATTGTGTCTATCATCTTAGAGAATTTGCACAGGTTTAGAAAAATATGTCCTTAGAATGTTTGTGAAAACATACTATAAAGTTACTATCTGATTGATGTTTTATTGTTGTTACTTATTTTGTGTGCTCATTTTACTTTTGTAGATAATTTTACTACTGAATCCACTTTTTTAAAATGTTTTATTTATTGTTGAGAGAGGAAGCACGAGCAGAGAGAGAGAGAGGAACAGAGGATCTGAAGCAGTCTCTGCACAGACAGCAGAGAGCCCTATGCAGGGCTCGAATTTACAAACCCTGAGATCATAACCTGAACTGAAGTTGGTCCCTCAACTGACTGAGCCACCCAGACCCCCATGAATCCACTTTCCTAATCATTATATATTTATTCAGCCTTTCTATTTCTTTTAATAAATTCTAGTAACTACTAGCTTTTGATAAAATCATTCAATTTGCCAAATTTATTTAACCATCAACATTCCAAATCCATTGGTTAAAAGTAGTTCTTTTGTCTTTTTTTAATTTTTACAAGATCTTTTTCCACATTTCTTGTGCATTTTTTTGCCAATTTCAGAGAGAATTTTGTATTTATCTTCTGAAATAATCAACCTTAAACTATATTGAGTCTTTTAATTTATTTTCCATATATTAATTTGTTTTTGAACTTTATATTTTCCAGTTCCTACTCCCTTTAGATTTGCTGTTTATCCTTTTCTTATATCCTATGTATGAGTCCAGCGCATTATTTCCGAGCATTTCTGTTTAAATATATGCATTTTAAAATATTTTACTCTAATTTATGTTTTAACACCACCTAACACATTTTTGGGTGATTTTATTATTTATTTTCAAGAATTGTCTAATATGTCTATTATATTTTGTAATATTATGATGCAGTGTTTCAAATGTAAGTCTTTTGTTGCAGAGATGGGCAGCAGAAATTTTTGTTTCAACTCATAGCCTTATTTACAGGTCTTTTTTTGTTTCTAGCCTCTAGGGATTTTTTCTTATGTTTCTGCAAACTTACTTTTGCATGTAAAATGTTACTTGTTATACTGTGCACAATATTACTTGTTGTTTTAGAGTAGGAGGTTTTTAAAAGCCTTTCTAGTTCATAAAATTCCTGGAAATTATAGTATTCCATTCATTTTTATCCCATTTCCTCTGTTTTTTCTGTTTGTTTTACCCCATGATTCTAATAGAAAAACTTCATTACAAATTCTACGTCCACTTGATACATTTTTGGATTCATCTTAATGAAATGTACAGCTTAATTCATCACAATTTATTATTGTTTCCTTCTTGAAATATTTTTCTTTTGTTAGTTTTCAGATCAACATATTCTTTTGACTTCATTCCTTCCTCTTTGCTTGCTTAAGATTTTCCTTAACAGCATCCTTCCTCTCCATTATAATCTGAATCTTGCAATTCCATAGAACTTTTATCTAAACCCTCTTTTATTTTTGGTATCTAAAGCTCTATTCCTATAAGAACTTACATCTCACTGGATTTAATTATCAAAATTATAACTAAAATCATCCAAATGATAAATCTGTATATCCAACTGCCATCAGAAAATTTTATTCATGTATCCCATTTGCATCTCAACTCTATCTTGTTTAAGGTCAAATTGTTTATAAACACCAAACTATTTCCCTTCTAGTTTTTCCCATCCCAGTAAAGGTCAATACCAAAAAAGGTAGGCAAAGAGTACTTTTGCTTTTAGTGATCATGGATTAGCTTAATGTGAATGCACTCCCACTAAGAACACCTAGAAAAAATAGACACGGTTGGGAACTAAAATCTACATGAAAGTGTCAAAATTCTAGTAAGGTATCAAGGAATTCTAATACCTAGAATTTAAAGAAAAAGGAGAGCAAAATATTTAGGCTTACTCTCTCCCTTGAGGCTGAACAGAGCTTTAGCCATTCACAAGGGATGGGTAGTTCCAAGGTCAGCAAGAAAGAGGATTATTGATAAATAACTTGGGTTTTCAGTTTTAACTACCACAGGCTATAGCACAGGCATAAGAGGAAACTATAAAAAAAAACAGGTCTTACAAAAACTCAAACTTATTTTCAAGCAGGCCCAATATCTGTGATTAATTAATTCAACAAATTAATAACAAGCTGGAAAATATAATGAAATAGTTGGAGTATAAGTGATGTTCTCAAATGGATATTTAAGAACCCAAAATGACATCTAAAAGTTAGGACTCAATGGATAGATTTAACAGTTGATGAGATATAGTTGAAGAAGGAAAAAATCAACTGTAAAATAGCACAGCAGAAAATATCCAGATTAAAACATACAGAGAAAGCTAATTTGAAAATGAAACAAAAATAACATAAAATATTTATGGAACATAGTGAAAAGATCTAACATATTATGATTGATTCCAAAAATAACAGAAACAGTATTTTCAAAACGGGGTCTCCTGGGTGGCTCGGTTGACCATCTGACTCTTGATTTCGAGTCAGGTCATGATTCCAGGGTCATGAGGTCAAGCCCTGCAGCAGGCTCTATGTTGAGCATGCAGCCTGCTTGGGATTCTCTCTCCCTTGCTCTCTGCCCCTCCCCATGCTTTCTCTTTCTCTCTCTCTAAAATTAAAAAAAAAAAAAAAAGTATTTGCAAAAAGACATAAAGCCGTAATTTTAAGAAGTTCAATTAAATGAATCTGTGATGAATACAAAAATAAACAAAAACAACAAACAAACAAACAAAAAATAACAGGTAGTCAAGTCATAACCGAAAACCAAAGATAAAGAACAGACAGGGGAAGGGGAACATATTTCTTTAAAGGAAAGAGATTTAAGATTTACAACTGGCTTCTCAAGAGAAAGACTAAGAGCCACAAAACAAGTGGAAGTATATCTTTAAAGTACCAAAACAAAACAACTACTGGCTTAGAATTACAAAATGAAGGTAGGTAACAAAAAATTTTCTGATAAACCAAATAGAAAGACTGTCACCAAAAGAATTGTGCTGATGGATATAATAAAGGGCATTCTTGAGGCATAAGGAAGCACAAATATCTAGGAAAAAATGAAAAGCAATGGAAGAGGAAATATATGAACAAATATAAATATAAATTGGTATTTATAAATAATAATAGCATCTTAATGATTTAAAATTTAAGACAAAATTCACGGAAACAATTGTATACAATGTTCTGTGAATGTCAATTAATTAAGACAATTTTTATTTTAATGTTTTTATAATTTTCACGTATTTCAATTTTCATGTTTTTAATAAATGTTGCCCTTTCTTTTCCTGTCAGTTACTGAGAGAATTATGATCAATCTCCCAATTTCTAAATTTGTTTCTCCTGTTGTTTTTGTCCTGTTGTTTTGATTAATGTACTTTCAAATTATATGTTTGGGTTTATAGAAATTCAGCATTTTAGTGTTTCTGTTATTTGACATTAATATATTTGGGAGTGATTTCTTTGTTTCTGGTAATACATTTTATAGGTGTGTTTTACTTGCCATTAGTATAGCTAAACAATATTTGCACACCTCATACTTGCCATTTTTATCCTACTACTTTCAAGCTTTCTTATGCATATTTTTAAAGTATTTCTTACTAACAATTAAGAATATATTACTAAATAGTGTTTTAAGTTGTAGTCCTGGGGTCAACAGACTACTTCCTCGCCCCTTATTTTGTAAATTCAATTTTCTGTAACACAACCCTGTTCATTCAGTTACATATGGTCTATGGCTACTTTCATGCTTCAACAGCAAAGTTGAGTAGTTGTAATAGAAACTATATGGCCAACAAAATCCAAACATTTATACCAGGTTCTTTACAGAAAATGTTTGTCCATCTTGATCGAGGTTAACAGATTTTAAACACATTTTCTTTAAGTTGTATTTTTTTTTTATTTTTGAGAGAGAGAGAGAGAGAGAGAGAGAGAGAGAGAAAGAGAGAGAGAGAGAGTGCAGGGGAGGAGCAGAGAGAGAAGGGGACAGAGAATCCAAGCAGGCTCTGTGCTGACAGCAGTGAGCTGGATCCAGGGCTCAAACTCAGGAACCGCAAGATCATGACCTGAGTCAAAGTCAGGCGCTCAACCCACTGAGCCATCAGGTGAACTTAAGAGATTTTAAAATGAATATATTAGCCTCAATATTGGGGCACCTGGGTGGTTCAGTTGGTTAAGTGTTGACTTCGGCTCAGTTCATGATCTCGCGGTTCCTGGGTTCAAGCCCTGCCTCAGGCTCTGTGCTGACCGCTCAGAGCCTGGAGCCAGCTTTGGATTCTGTGTCTCCCTATCTCTCTACCCCTTACCTATTCACGTTCTGTCTCTCTCTCTCTCAAAAATAAATAAACATTAATTTTTAATAAATAAATGGATATATTAGTACATATACATTTAATACATTATGTTTTAGCTAAGTCTACTATTTTACTGCATGTTTAATAATGTGTTTCTTGGGGCGCCTGGGTGGCTCCGTCGGTTAAGCGTCCGACTTTGGCTCAGGTCATAATCTCACAGTCTGTGAGTTCAAGCCCTGTGTCAAGCTCTGAGCTGAGCGCTCAGAGCCTGGAGCCTGCTTCCCATTCTGTGTCTCCCTCTTTCTCTGTCCCTCCCCCACTCATGCTCTGTCTCTCTCCCTCTCTCAAAAATAAATAAACGTAAAAAAATTTAAAAAATAAATGTGTTTCTCTCCCTCAACATTTTTTAACTAATATTTCACTATTCCATTTTCCTTTCAATTAGCTTGTTAATTGTATACTAACTTGATATTCTTTTTGTGGCTACATGAATTACAAAAGTCACACTTTTATGTAAGAACATTACATATGCTTTTACTTAAGAAAAGTTCGTGATTTTAAAACTCCCTCTAAAATGTAAGGCATGTAGAACAGTATAACTCCATTTATATGCTGTGTAAATTTTATCCTGTTTTCCAGTATTTTAATTTTATATATATTTTAAACTCATAAGCCACCATCCTAGTGTAATATAAAGAGAGCCAGTTGACTCTAGTACACACAGTAAGTTATTTTCAGGTCAAGGACATCAGGCTTAGAGAACTCAGATCTTTTTGAAGCCTACCTAATCCTTGCTTTAGAGGGAGATATATCCTATTCCTACCAGACAGTAACCTCCCAAAGGCAGACAATATGTCTATTTGCCAAAGCTGTTCACTGTACGAAGAACTTGTAAAGGTTGTCTGGAAGTTCATCAGAGCCTCACTCATCAGACATACAGAAATAAATGTGGTCCACAGAGAATTTTCTAACTAATCACCTGTCAGCGTTACCTTGATAACAAAATCTGGCAGAGATATTAAAAGACAAAGAGGAATGATGTCAGCAAGACAGAAGTTAAGAGCTCTCCTACTCATATCCTCCCCTCAGCAACAATGATTCGGCAGCAATCCACAGATAACGTGCCTTTATGGGTACTCAGGGATCCAGGTACGAACCCGTGACACCCCTGTGAAGTCCAAAATAAGCAAGGCAGGCCTGTGCCCAGGCCTGTCCAGCTTCTGTGGTCCTCTGATCCTGGAAGAGTCGTGCACACTTGTGCCTCAAGTGATAGGCCCACAGACTTTGGGGTCAGCTGTGAACCTGAAATGGCCAGTGATGGGTCTCCAGACCCTTTTAGGTGCAGTGTGGGAGCCCCTGGAGGCAAGCTCACTGAACCCAGTCTGATTGTAGATGTTACATTATTAACATTTCCATAGGATTTACACCTATATTAGTGAACAAGTTTGGCAAATTAACTTTCCTCAAATTTTTATTCTTTTTCTTTTCCCCCCAGAACTAGTAAGTATAGCTGACAAACTTACATATATTTAAGGCGTATAAAATGTTCAATTAGTATACACAGACATTTTGAAATCATCACCACAACAGAGCTAACTAACATATCCATCACTTCATATTAGTTATTTTTTTCTTTTTTGGTGTGGTAAGAACACTTAGGATTTACTCTTGCTTAATATACCATCTTTTCTCTACTGAGTCCTCAGTTCAGTAGAGGTTTTGTTCCCTTTAATAGTCTGTGATACATGTAAGTAGCACTGCTTAACACTGTCAGTGATTAATTATCTTTTTTTTTTTTTTTTATGAGAGAGAGAGAGAGAGAGAGGTTGAGAAAGAATCCCACAGCCCTGGTATCACAACCTGAATGGAAATCAAGAATCAGATGCTCACCTGACTGAGCCACCCTGGTGCTCCTGAAATGTTAGTTTCTGACTTTACTTGAGTACAAACGTCCAAGCCTTTAGGCTCCCTAAACATATATTGGTACGGTACTTTTGTGATAATATTAGAGAACATTTTCACTGGGATAAGCACCAGGAACCTGACTCTTATAAAAGAAGAGAAATTTTAAATTCTTCTCTATGGGAAGAGTTATCTCTCCTTTGAGGCATAACATGAAAATTAATTCCTTATAACAGGATATCATAATCTCTCCTATTTAATTTATTAACCAGGAACTTCTGTTCAAATAGCAGTATTAGGGATGAACGAAGCATGGGATGATGCATGACTAACTGCCACATTTTCCCTGGGGTTATTTAAAAATGGAGCAGGAATAATAGATTCCTATAAAAGTAAAACTAAATATAAAATAACTAACATAATTATGTATTTTAAAACTTATTTTTGATATCCTGAAATATCTAAGTCCAAGAATCTCTCATTTACTTAGAAAGTAGTAGTAGACCGATATGAGGAAACAGGGATAGCTACCATATACAGTTATTCCTGCTTTTCGAAAGTTCGCATTACGTTACTTCACTTTGAAGCCCTACTGTCGGCACCTATTTTCACCTACCAAAAGAAATCCAAAGAGCATTTTTGCTTTTATGAAAAAATACAAAAAGCAAAAGCAGTGTTCAGCATTTGTTTTGCAGCTAGCCCTTAGGGAGGGAGCACGTTCTGCCAACGGGGAGACTGGCCCCAGCCAGCAAGTTCCCCAGGAACCACAATCAGCATCTCAGCAACTAGCAGTCAGAGCTTTGAATTCTGTGAGCATCTGTGCTTTATCTCGATTTTTTTCTGTGCATCCATTAGCAAGATGTGTCCTAAAAGCCAAAGAAGGAGTTTATTTTGGGGGTCTGGGAATGCTCGAAATGTGTCCATTAATGGAAATTGCTTCCATGCTTTATAGCATTTAGGCTTATAAAAAGTTTCATGGGAATGCTCTACTTTTGGATAGTGGGAGAAACCTGTATTTGTATGATGAATATGTGTATTGGAGTGTTTCTCAAAAGGAACTTTCTGTTTATTTTTACTGTGTGTGGGGTGGGGGTGGGAGAGGGAGAGAGAATACTAGATTTTATTCTTAAAAACTTCTCAAGTAAATGTGGAGATCACCAAATGGTCGATTTCTCTTGGAAATTCAGTTGGTTTTCTATATGTTAAAGACTGAAAACTTCTGCAATAAAGGCAAGTGTTTAACTTTGTTTTACACAAGATTCTTCAAATGCCTTTCAGAAGGGGCTCTCATGGAATCAGAGAGCAGAAAATAGCACTTCTTAGTCTCTTGTGATGTTGGCTGCTTCCTCAGTATCTGTTCTCTTTTCCCTCCGTAAGAGGATCTCAACAGGGAGAGCAAGTTCCTGATAACAACGGAGTCACTTCACTAGCTTTGGACGTTTAGATTTCAGGAGGTTTCTGTTATAGACAGCTGAAACTTATTCCAATACAGCAGGCCTTCTGAACTCAAACTAAATGTAAGTCTACTGATCCAGGGATTTTTGCTATAGGAATTTGAGTGTGGTGCACTTATTCTCAATGTGAGCTGCATGTCACGTCAGGAAGATCTTAAAAAATACATTCTCACGTCTAGGTCAAAAGGGATCTGCAAAGGGGCCCTGGTATTGGTACTTTTTAAAATCTTTCTAGGGGATTCTAATAACACAGCCAGTGTTGAGAATGGCTGTCAAGTACTTTATTTTTTTAATGTTTGTTTGTTTGTTTATTGAGAGAGAGCTGGAGAGGGGTAGAGAGAGAGAGGAGAGAATCTCAAGCAGGTTTCACACTCAGCACCGAGCCCAACGCAGGGCTTGATCCCACAATCTTGGGATCATGAGCTGAACCAAAATCAAGAGTCCTATGCTTAACCAACTGAGCCACCCAGGCACCCTTCAAGCACTTCATTTTTAACTTAGCTAAAAAACTCTCCATAAATCTGCTTTCTCTTGCTTTTTCATTCCTATTCTTGTTACAAGGTTAAGAGTTTCATTATACTGTAAGTTGAAGTTCCAAAAACAAGAAGACTGATTCACAAGGATCGTTAACTCTATCCTTGTTTACAGATATTTTGAGCCCTTGTTTTTCAAAACTTTTTTTGTGTGTTTTCACACTATGTCACGTCCTAACATGCTGGCCAACAAGTGAGATGGCCAACAAGCTTCCTTACTTTGCATAAGGAAGCTATGTATAGTCCAATCATCCCTGGCCTTTGGAAAAAGAGTCACAAGATACACACACACACACACACACACACACACACACAAACCCAAAATGAACAAACAACTACTTAAGTCATATTCAAACAATACCTTAGACAATGTATTACAAATTATCTCTTCAATAAACCACAGCTGAGGCAGTTTTTCTTAATATTATACATTATACACCTTGTTAGTTGTAAATACGCAGACATTTTTCATCCAAAACATGTATTTTCCAATATTCCCTACTAATATTACCTAGCAACCACAAATACAACAACCCAATAATTAAATCTCTATCCAGAGAGTAATCCAATGCTATTTCAAAATAATCATCCAGAGGTGTATCCTATGGCCAAATTTATCTTTCTCTGATTAGCCTCAGAATTCACAAACTCCAGTTTTCCATGTCTCTTCTAGTTTTATTCCCAGCCCAGTCTAGATATTATCATTTAGCAGTCTTCAGTCTAGAGAAGATGATCACTACCAACGTAACCTATGTAAAACCAGTGGTACAAACAGAACACTGGCAGTGCCATCTTTTGGTAAAGATCGAAATTTCAGAAATACTGCCAGGCAGCATTGCAGCCACTTAATATGATGACCCTGGCTGGCGCTTTACCACACACTTGCACAGTGGAGTATGTGATAAGACTAGTGAATCTGATGAACCTTATGCGTTACTCTACTGATAGGCTACTTTTTGTTTTCTTTTTGTATGTGAGTCTCTAGGTTATAAATATGATTGCCAACCTGATGAGGGCTAACACCCACCATGCTGCATTTTTAGCTGGTAAGAACTCCTAGGAAGAGCACTCTGAGGTCAATCTTGAATTATTTTGCCCTACTTTCTAGGGTGCACAGTTGTAGTTGTCATTTTTTATCTCCGTGACCCCACTCCTGCGTAATAAGAGAATATATAGGATTTTTAAGTTGTTCCACTAATGCCTGTGGTAAGTAATTCAACTTCCACCCCATGTTGAGTATAGAAATCGTATTTTTCACCTTATAGTAATGCCATAATCAAGTTCAAATTCTCTGTTTTTGGATAAATTCTATTTCCCAAACAATCATACTAAAGGCATAGACTCTTTTAAATATGTGCTATTGCTAAACATATACTCTTCCACAGCTACTTCAAGAGTGAGGTAGGGTATGGGCAGGTAAAGTAAGAAAGCATGCATTAGTCAAATAAGAGAACAAATTACCCAGGGCTTTGTGGAGAGCAGACCTAAATTCATTACAATTCAAGGAACCATTAAGCAAGATTCCATGATTACTCACTTCAGCTCTCCATCAATAACAAGAATCCAATCTTTCCATTTGGCTTCTTCTTTCTGAGTCATATGCTTTTCTTTCATCCATTAACTGAAGCATTCACTCCATATTCTCAATTTTCTCAGAGATAGATCCTTTTTTGTATTATTTTCAATGCTTTATCTAACCATTTTCATTTTCATCAAAAGACTCTTGATTTGAACACCAATGAAATAGCCCAATCTTTGCCATAGCTTTAGAACTCTTGCTGAGAGTAATTAAAAATGTAGGGCTTGCTTGAGATTCGATGTCTTTCCCTCCCTCTCTGCCCCTACCCTGCTCACACGCTGTCTCTGTCTCTCTCAAAAGAAACAATAATTAAAATTAAAAAAATTAAATATAAAATGTAGAGGCAGCCCAGCTTCTCGAAGGCTCTCGGCGCGCGGCGGCCCATAGGCACCCGCACACGCCCGCCCCGCCGCCAAGATGCCCAAGAGGAAGGCCAGCTCCGCCAAGGGGGCGGCGAAGGAGGAGCCCAAGAGGAGGTCGGCGAGGTTTTCAGCTAAACCTACTCCTGCAAAAGTGGAAGCGAAGCCACAAAAGGCGGCGGGAAAGGAGAAATCTTCAGACAAAAAAGTGCAAACAAAGGGGAAAAGGGGAGCAAAGGGAAAACAGGCTGAAGTGGCTAACAAAGAAACAAAAGAAGACTTACCTGCAGAAAACGGAGAAACTAAAAACGAGGAGAGTCCAGCCTCTGATGAAGCAGGAGAGAAAGAAGCCAAGTCTGATTGGTATCATATCCCATGTCTTACCAGTGGTCCCTGTCTCCCTTCTTGTACAATCCAGAGGAATATTTTTATCAACTATTCTGTAAATGCAAGTTTTTTAGTAGCTCTAGAAACATTTTTAAGAAGGAGGGAATCCCACCTCATCCCATTTTTTAAGGGTAAATGCTTTTTTTTAAGAGGTGAAATCATTTGCTGGTTGTTTATTTTTTGGTACAACCAGAAAATAGTGGGATATTGAATATGGGAGGCTTTGATCGTCTTGGGTGTCAGCTTAACATTCCATTGATGGGGTAGTTTTTATATCCTATAATACCAAGCATACTAAATGGCAATTTGGAGTCAGTTGTGCATTTAATATGTCTTGAACATTTTAAATTACTTCTATTCCCATGTTGTTTTTGGTAGAATTGTTTGCTAAAGAAAACCACTCCTTGATCTTAGCTCTCTCCCTGCCAGAATTTTGTGCATTCTGTAACATCCTGGTCGTGGTAGTCCAGTTTCCTAGTAACTTTGCTAATGTGCTGTGTGAGATTGAAAATTTGAGTATGTAGCGTATATGACATTAAATTGTGAAATAATGGGACTTAACAGTGTAACAGCGTATCAACATTTGAAGATACCGGTACTTGATATACCGTTAAGGGAAATTTGCCTCCAAATTTTAAGCTGGAAGGTCACTGGAATAACTTTGAGAAAAGAACCACAACTACATGGTTTTTTTAGGTTTTCGGTATGTACGTTAAGAATTATGTACAAATTGAATTGTCTGTACTGATCCTCAGAACAACAAATAAAAACTCAATTATAAAAAAAAATAAAAAATAAAAATAAAACTTATTTTAAAAATAAATTTCCACTTTCTAAAACTTTGCTGGCATAATACTGAAGTGTATATGTTGATTTTACACCACTAATCTTGCTCAAGTTCTTCTTAACTGTAATAATGTATCTATGGATACTTTCTCCTTTATTTCTTTTCAAACTTTATAACATTTACTTGTTTAACTGTATTGAATCGATTGTCCAAAACACCTTGGAACTGAATTGATGACAGAGGACATAATTGTCTTATTCCGCATCTCAAGGGGATGCACGCTTTCGAATATTCACCACTAAGTCTGATGCTTGCATGGCACCTTTTACATGTTCTTTACAAGATTGGGAAAGTTTAACATATCAACTTTATATATTAACATAACATTAACATATATATGTGTTAATGCTTACATGTGATCAATTAAATTGATCTAATTTTAAACCAACCTTGGATTCACAGGATAAATTTCCATTTTAGACATAATGTGTTATTTTGTTATACATTAGTGGACTTATTTTTTAAAATATGGTTAGGCCCTGCCAGGAGTTATTACGAGGTTAGATAACATTAGTTGCAGCCATTGACCTCTGTTTCTTGGTATCTTAACAATGATATTATTTGGAGGTTGCACTTAGCCCAAAGGATACTTCCCATTCACCCTTTCAAGTAGGAGTGGCCATATGACTATACTTTCTAGTCAATGAGACATAAACAAACACCTTGTCTGGAAGTCCAAAGATGCTGAAAGGAAGTTGCCTTGGGGGTGGAGGGCTGTCTTTCCTTTCTCATTTCTGCTGTCCATGAGAGATGATGTGAATGAATTCCAGAAACTGTTATGGATCATGATATGGCCTTAAAAATTAAAGCCATGCACATGAAAACAGAAAGATACAGAATATATGGATCCTTCATAAATAAGAGGTAACACATTAGACTTTTAATGCCTACCTTCAGACTGTGTGTATATGTAAGCTCTAGGACATTTCAAAACTGTAATTAAATCAATAAAACAGCAGTCTAATTCAATGCTTTATGGATATAATCGTTAATACAAAACAGGTGTCTTGTCTGTATGAAGCACAGAGTGTGGGATAACATTCTCTGAAGATGAGCAAGAATTTAAATTGTTGCAAATGCAGAGAAACTGCAAAACATTTAACTTCATAAACCGAAACTTGGTCACTTTTTAGATTTTTTTCAGTATTTCTGGTTATATCAGTAAGGAAAAAGTATTTCACATAACACTGACATTTACTACCCCTCAAAAGGAGAATCAGAGCATTCTGCAGCTAAGAGTAAGGACAGTATGCTATGGTTAAATTTCACTTATTAAAAATGGCTTATTTCCCATTCATTCCTGTGCAACTGTTTTAAATTAATAAAAAGAAAGTCGTTTTACAGTGAAAACAGTAAGAGCAGAGACAGTAATTATACAAGGCCCAAAACACTGAAGTTTGAGAACTAGTCTCTAGAGGAATTACACTGGCTTTTCACAAAAAAATATACAGACTAGTGCAGAAAATGTAAGAATTATTTTTTTAAATTTTTTTAACGTTTATTCATTATTGAGAGACAGAGAGACACAGACACGAGCAGGGGAGGGGCCAAGAGATGGAGAGACACAGAATCTGAAGCAAGCTCCAGGCTCTGAGCTGTCAGCACAGAGCCTGATGCGGGGCTCGAGCTCACAAACCGCGAGATCATGACCTGAGCCGAAGTCGGAGGCTCAACCGACTGAGCCACCCAGGTGCCCCAAGAATTATTTTTTAATGTTTATTTATTTTATTTTATTTTATTTTCCAACGTTTATTTATTTTTGGGACAGAGAGAGACAGAGCATGAATGGGGGAGGGGCAGAGAGAGAGGGAGACACAGAATCGGAAACAGGCTCCAGGCTCTGAGCCATCAGCCCAGAGCCCGACGTGGGGCTCAAACTCGCCGACCGCGAGATCGTGACCTGGCTGAAGCCGGACGCTTAACCAACTGCGCCACCCAGGCGCCCCTAATGTTTATTTATTTTGAGAGAGAGTGTGTGAGCAGAGAAGGGGCAGAGAGAGGGAGGGAGAGAATCACAAGCAGGCTCCACACTCAGCACAGAGCCCAATGTGGGGCTTGATCCCTGACCACAAGATTACCACCTGAACCCATCAAGAGTCAGAAGCTCAACCCACTAAGTCACCTAAGAGTCCCTTAAGATTTAATTTTAATTTTAATTATAATAAATAGTATATCATTTTAACAAAGGAAATAATTTTATTGGAAAGCAGCCAAGGAAGATACTTGGAAGATATTTTCTAACTTGGGTCCCTAAATGGATGGTATAGATATTCATGTCATAGGAATATGGATGGAGGAAGCTTGACATGGCTGTGAAGATTAAATAATTTGGGTTTTTTTGAAATGCTTTTGAGATTAATTATGTGAAAACCTCCTCTAAAGAAGACTTCCCTTTGATCTATCATATATAACACATTATACATATTATAGATTTGGTGGGAGGGAGGAGTACTTTCTACGTTAAAACACAAAGGAAGAGCAAAGACACATTTTTCACCTCTCTTTCTGTTCCAGTAGGGCAGTGGCCTCTCCTTTGCACTGATATCAGCCCATCAGCCCCGGTAGTGGGATGAGACAGGAGTTTCCTGAGCAATGACAGTAGCAGTGGCCTGATTTTATGCCCAAATGAAGCAATCAAAGAAACCAAGGCAGCACAAAGGGGAAGAGCCTGCCAGATGTGAGGCTAATGGGGCAATGGCTGGGAGTCTGTGGGGATGGAATAAGCTTGTTAAGCAGAGCTAAAACCCATGAAAAGCAAAGTTCTAGAAGTTCTAAAGCAAAAGCTATCTTTGTAACCTTTAGCTCTCATCAAGAGAAAGTATGTGATCAAACTGCTCATATATCATGTATATAGAGGTGTTCATTTAAGTGGGTTGAGTTATTAATAATAAAACATAAAAGAGGACTTTGGCATGTTTTAACAATCCACTTGAATTTTACCTGCTATTTTTAGCTGTAGAATATATGTGCCTTTATTTTCCACTCTAAAGTTTTCTTTTGTTCCTTTATCATCATTATCTTAAACCTACTGGAAAATTAGAACCTCTAATGGGAATAATTAAAATATCCAGTAATATCATTATATTTATATTTCATTACATTTAAATTAAAAATGCAAAAGTATGTTGCTTTAACTTCCTTCAGTTTTCACTTTAGTTCTTTTATAAAATATTTCCTCTTATAGGTAGATCATAATTTAAAATGTATATTCTATTAGTTATAGCTGGCTTTTTTGTATTCTTCACAAGATATGCCACATAGAAGTCTTAATTTATCAAATACTTTGAGATTTCATGTTCTATTTTTCTATTTAGAGTATAAATAAATTGGTAAGCAAATGTGTAATTGCTTTCTTTTTTGTGTCATGCTAAATGATTGTGAGTAAGTATGGGTAAGAATCAGCCTAAATGGATACTAATAGCTCTCATAAGTAGGGCATCTACTCCCTTCACAATGAAAATCTATGTACACTGTTTATTCCTGTACTTTTTCCCCCTTCAAATATACTTGATTAACTTACTTAATTCAATATTTATTGCCAGGATCAGTGCTAGTGAATATACAGTGGTCAATAAAATAAACTTGTTTTGCTCGTTCTCCTGGTGTCTATAAAAATAGTAATTATGCAGTAAAATATGTATAAAAGAACATGTATTTTCCAATCTCCAAAGAAATGGGAAAGCCTTAAGTTAGTATCATACATTTTAAATGATCTTCTATAAAATGGTGGGAAAATTCTCCTGAACCAATAAAAACAAAATCATAAAATGTAGGCAACTGCTGTTCCATAAACCTCTGGGAATAGCACAAAACTCCGAGTGATTTCACAGTTTGAATACACATACCTTTATTAAGAGCATACGTTCTTCTGTCTTGAATGTAATTAAAAATTGGATATCACTTTTTATATCTTATAAAAGTTTTTAAATTTTTTTTTCAACCTTTATTTATTTTTGGGACAGAGAGAGACAGAGCATGAACGGGGGAGGGGCAGAGAGAGAGGGAGACACAGAATCGGAAACAGGCTCCAGGCCCTGAGCCATCAGCCCAGAGCCCGACGCGGGGCTCAAACTCGCCGACCGCGAGATCGTGACCTGGCTGAAGCCGGACGCTTAACCGACTGCGCCACCCAGGCGCCCCAGTAAAAGTTTTGACATAGGACCAAGATATTAAACACATACATAGCTTTGATATTATCTATTCAATGGAATGTATAACAGAAAGAAATTAATATTTTTTGGTAAATTCCCTAAAACCATAAATTTTATTAAAATCTGTTACATGTGTGCATGTGAATACACACACATAGAAATTCAACGATTTATTTTTTGAAATATCTATTCCCCCCCCACTTCAGCCCTCACACCTTTTTTACATATTCTTTTTGAGTTTCCTTTTGTGTCTCCCTCTGAGCCATCTTTTCTTGACTGTCCTACATAATGTAGTAAGCGGGGGGGGGGGGGGGGTGGTACTGGAATATTTCTGTCTCGTATGGACATTTATGTTTTATACTTTCAGTTTTATCTGCATCTGTAGATCTATCCATATCTAAGAAAAAGCAGAATAAGGTGTTGGTTTAGAACAAGTTTATGGAGCCACACAGACAATGATTAAATAACAATTCTACCACTAATTAGCTGTTTGCCTCTGGGCAGGGAACATAATTTCCCTGCACCTCAGTATCTCATATTTAAAATAAAGATAACAGGGACACCTGGGTGGCTCAGTCAGTTAAGCGTCTGACTCTGGATCTCAGCTCAGGTCATGATCTCACGGTTTGTGGGTTCGAGCCGTGCATCGGGCTCTGTGCAGACAGTGCGGAGCTACTTGGGATTCTGTCTCCCTTTCTCTCTGTCCCTCCTCTGCTTGCTCTCTATTTCTCTCTCAAAATAAATAAAAGAAACTTAAAATAAAATAAAAGCATGTATGCCACAAAGTTGTATGTACATTAAATGTTGAAAAATATATGTGTATGAATATATGTGTGCATGTCTATAATTCTGTGTGCTAAATGCTCAAAAGGTGCCTAGCAAAAGTAATCACTTATGTAAGCATTATCTACCCCATTAACATATCTTTATACCTCTCCAAATATATTATATACAACTGTAATATACAAACTATTCATTCTAATTTCCTTCCAGTGGAATTCTAGCAAGTCGGGGACATGATATATGACCATGACATATCTTCACTTCTCTGAGTGGGGTTTGCATCAAACTGCAGACAATTGTCTGAGGAGGTAGCATTGAACCTTTATTTAATGGCAGCCTCATTACATACAAAAGTATGTTAAGGCAAATATGAACACAAAATATACCTTCAACAGATACAACCACTGTTCCTTCTGAAATAACTCTGACTTCCCACTCCCACTTTATAAAAAAATATATATAGCAACTTTCTGAGCATGTATTTCCATCTTTTGGACTAAAAACGTTCTCATTTAATACAAATGATTAATGCCTTTCTTAGGGCCTGCCTACCTACGAAAAATGAAAACGCACATTGAGATGAAGAGTATTAGATTATAAAGACTAATATATTAATCATTAACAAGTTAGTTAATGCTTTCCCACTCATAATACCCATGTGCGTTAATGAGAAATAAAAGAATACATAACAAGAAAACACCCTGTTCTTTGGCTGGATTTTATTTTGACAATTGTGCACACATGGCATTGTTCTTCCCTGTCCTGCTTTAACCTCATTTTCCAACTCCGGGTCTTAATCTTTGTATTAACTTGGAAAATTCTTGATTGAACCATTTTAGCTGCCTGACTTCTGGGAATCTTTCCCATCACTGAGTTCTTGTGCCCTGGCTTAGCTCTGCCGGGTGCCTTGGAAGGTCATCTGTTGAGTTCAGGACGCTCCGATTTGTCTTTGGCTTACCTGTAGATAGAAGAGTGTCTGCTGTGTGCCTCTCTTCCTTACTGCCCCTACACCCCAAGCATCTGCCTCTCTGCTCAGGCACCTGCCAGTTCTTGAGGCAACCCACTGCAACCTCCTTACTCTTTCACTCTGGAGTCACTCACGCTCCTTATCTACTTGGCTCCTCTCTGCTACATACCAGCAGCTATATCACTTATCTGAACTGGGACAGCCTGCATCCTGCTAGCTGCATTGAAGTCTTGAGCAAGCTCAATGGTGCAGCATAAAGTAAACCAAGAGCGGGTGAGCACATATAAAGTGAAATTCTATTTATGGCAATACAGTAAACATGGAGGGTTAAAACAACCCACTTCAATTTAAAGCAAGATAAAAGTCACTGGGCTCCTGGGCTCCTCTGAACTGGCATATTCTTCACTTTATGTATCTGCTGCTATCACAAATTTTAATGATGTAAAGGAGAGCACTGTAAGGTTTCACTTACTCCAACTACATCTATCTTTGATCTTCTCCTTTGCACTGCTTGCTTGTTGGCTCAGTAATAAAGTGTAAGCAAACTCAGTTGAGTCTGAGTAATCCTTCTCATAAATCTTCAAATCTGGAGAAACCTTGTGGGGTCTGCTTTAATTCATATGCTTCTCCCCATGAGCTTGCTGAGGTTTGGCCTCCCCTCCAGGAACTTTGTGACTGAGAAGAGATGAACACGTTTATAGCCATAGAATAATAAGCTGATATTATTCCAGGTAAATGGAACGTTTAATTTGTTTGGTCTCTAAAGTTTAGATAACTTATTTATATTTTTTCTCACAATAGCTAGGAGGTGAGGGGAGAATCATTTTTAAAAAGGAAATCTCAGAGAAGTTATAATTTGGCTGAAATTATCTGCCAAATAAAGAATAACAGACCACCATCTTATATTGATTCTGGATCTAATGAAGTTGTGTTTGACATGGGTTTGAAACAGAATTTGTATTGAGTCCACTACTTGCCAACCTGAGGACATTGGGAATACTGTTTTATGTCTCTGGGTTTTGGTTTCCTCAGCTGAGACTGTGGCTAACAACAACTAGCCAACAGGATGTTTTGGAGATTAAATGAGATAATTTATTTGTAAATATCCTCACTTACTACCGATCACATAATAAACGTGAAATGAATGTCATGTTCTTTCTCGGAAACAGAAGTAATTCTAGTGGCCTTTAGCTTAGTGGACTTTGTATCTAGCAGGTGAAGATATGAATTTTTGATACTGATATCTGCATCTACCTTATTCACCTTTGTACTTCTTGGCATGATGTCAAGCCTTTTTGAAACACCTAATACATGTTTGTTGAATGAGAAAATAAATAAATGATCTGGTGATGAGATAGACAGTCTATGTATTGGAGTCACATAAGACAGAGAGGAAGATTTTTATAGAGGTAATTTTTCAAAGAGGATGCCTTGTAGCAAAGTTGAAGAAAAATCAAAAAGTACATAATTAGCTAACATAGAGAGGCTCTCGCTTTTCTAGTGAACATTTCTGTAAACCTTGAGGCACTACTTGAGAGTAAATATATTTTTTTATTTCCAAAAGTTAGTTAGAATGTATATCAGAATATTTATAAAATATGCACCAATCTGATACTGTGCTTTTTAACATCCCTTCTTCTTTTAACCTCCCTCTTCATTTATATTAATCATTCATTGAAACCAGTTTACATGCTCTGCTGTGTAAATATAAATTATTGAAAAGAATCGGGAATCATAATGTAATGTTCTTTCTCTCTCTCTCTTTCAGAAGCTGTTCTAAGTAACTAATTTACATCTCTGAAACACCTCCCAAAACTTACATTTTGGAAAATATGTAAAATCAATATTCAGTAGATAAGTTTGGCACCCAAAAACTTATTAACGTCTTAAACGTTACATTTAATCAAACGTATTAAATGTCATTTATAACTTGGCCATATATAATAAAAACACAATGTGCATTAATAATAGCATATATTTTCTACAAAATACGCCTGTGAAATCATTGTGGTATGATAAATCATCTCATTTACTGATTTAACTTCTCTAATTTGGATATATAAAAATCACAAAGCTAAAATCAGTCTCTCTTGTCAGCCTCTACATCATTTAACGAATGCAAACTAAATGATCACCAAACCTTATTACAAACAGTTTGAATGATGTTTTAAACAACCATGGAGGTATTAAGTATAATTATTATACCTGCCTTTAAGAATATACATTTCACATGTTAACTTCAGAAATTTAATAGAGACACTGAAAATTAGATTGTAGGTAACAATACTGGATGGATGATGCCGTGTATTTTAAAAATGAGCAACAGCGTTTTTATATCAAATAGTTATTTTTCCCGTTTGTCAAGCTATTGCTTTGTGCCATTATTTTCTCTTTTTTTATCCAATGTGCCGTATTGAAGCTGACATTTTGCAACTGGCAGACACACAGGGCAGTTTTTTAAAATGCTATTTTTAATTTTGACATAATCAGGAAAAATTTATTTGGCACTTTTACTTTCTGTTCTATAGCACATTAGTCAGTTTGGTGAAATGTACCTCAGAGTGTCAATTAGAAACTGAAGAGAAACAAGTCTTCAAAGGAATCCAGACTGTTTTCCCCTCCATATTTGAGCTTATCTCTCCCAGTACAGGTTCTCATTATGAGGTTTCTCTCTTTTTTGGTTTGTGTGCAACTTCAATTCAAATTTTTGTGTTTCTTTGGTGCACCCAAGTATAATAAAGCATGAATTTGTCACACACATGTTTAAGTTCATCATGTGTTAAAGTGCCTTATTAATTATTGGGAAGTCCATTATTGTTGATTCTAATATTTTCTATTTGTAAGTCCGGTGTTTATTTTGTGTTACAGGTAATAAAAAATTTTCAAGAAATAAACATAAAAGCATAATCCTAAAAACAATAAATGACTCTACTTTCAATTGTTTCTCTTATGTTCTAATGAATAAATTATAGCTTATTCCCTAGTATATTTCTTAGAGAAATGCAGAGTTACAAATACATATCTGAATTTTTCATATGCATGGATTTCAATTATATCAAGCATATTGTAAATTGAATTGGGACATTAGTTAAGTTTGGTTTTGTTTTTTATTTATCATTATAAGTGCATATCATAACTATCTGCTTAGCATTTCCATGTCATTTATAGACAGAATAATGGGGCTTGTGACAAGCATCTACCTCACAAATGATCAGATGGTATTAGCCAAGGGAACTTCCTTCTCAGTCTTATGTAATGTGCAAATACTCGACACACACACACACACCCACGCACACACACAAACACACGCACACAGATATAAATCCTTCAAGTCCCTTCCTCTTAGCTCTCTATCAGAACTGTCATTTGGATCACTTCAAGAAGAAATAATCATCTGCTATAATTGATGATAGTCACAGAATATACTTTTAATGACCACCAAAATTCTGAATGCAAACGTAATCTGTTGTCCAAATGACTCAAGTTTTAATAGAATGGATATTCCAAGAATAGAAAATTGTTATTACCTTTGCCTAAAATATAAAATTTCAGATTTATGTATATTTTCCAATTATTATACAACTATTAAACATTGAATAGTTTCATGCAGTAAATTTTACTGTTCTTGAAAATGTGTTCTAGAAAATCATTTCCTATCCACATCTGATAATGACTTCTCTCTCTATGCTCTTTTCAAGTAGAAAATATATATTATTCTGGATTGAACCTAGGCAAGAATAGAACAATTTTTAGGTTGAATGCACAGCAAGACAGTTTTCAAAAATATGCAAAATCACTGACACCATGCAATACGGAATAACCTTTCTAGCATCAGAGATGCTGGATGTTCAGTGTTATGTTTACTTAAAAATGATCTACTTTTGGTTGATATTAAGAATCCTCCTTATCCAAGTATGCCTTGATGTAAGGAAAGAGGATACGACTAAAAGCAGTCACCAGGGAACTTCATGATAGTAAAGATAAACACAAAGTTTTCATATATTTAATTTTTTTCTTTTACCATTTTCAAAATAATGTGACATTTCCATTTCCAGCAATATTTGACATGACATATACTGAAAAAGAAAGAAACTTATACTACGTAATGCATAAGAATGTTGGATAAAACACATAAGAATTGATACAGAAACAATCAAAACTTGCAAAATATACTACGACTTACAAAAAAAGTTAGGTTGAAATGTAAGACAAATGCTTAAATTCAAACTCATTTAAGTAGCACATTGAGTCCCATGTTTCTAGAATACTACAGGAAAACTGGTCTATCAACACTTCAGCATCATGCATTCCACTCAGTGTTCAAGCAGTTCCCTAGGATGCAAACTGATCCACCCTGCCAAGACCATTCAGTGACTGACTCTAGTTCATCAAATTCTTGAAGTACTCTTCTCCAAATGCCTTTCTTATGAAACACTCCCCAGTTCTCTTGGTATATATTTTCTATTGCTTCTCTAAACAAACTTAACTTTTTGGCAATTGGCTGGTGGGCTTCTAAATAATTGAAAGTTCTACAAGATTTGGCCATGATTCTCTCTACCATAAACTCAGTAATAGGTTTTATGTTTGCAAATCTCAGCTTAGCCAAGACCAATTTATTCATCACATGTTCTATGCTGAGTCAAAGCCTTGGATATGCCATTGCGACTTTTAGAGTTGAATTTATTTACTTTATCTTAGGAATAAAGATCCCCATGGCTTTTTGGTGGGATGATCATAATTATACTTATTTTCCTAGCTGAATATCTGTATGAACACTGCTTTGCTACTAACCATTCTATCTGTCTACATTACTGGCTACATCACTATATATCTATCAGACTACATTCATAAGTGAAAAAACAGACAAAGAGCCAATATATCAGTCTGAATTCATCTGAAGGAATACCAATTTAAGAAGTTCCCCTGAGATTGGTATCATTTGCATAAACTATCTGAGGAACCTTTTTAAAACCTTACAAAAATGTTTCTATTCTTTATTGTATAAGAGAATTTTGCTTTGAAAGAGAGCTACTTCCCATATATTCTACTCTCTGGGAGTATGCTGATTCTTGTACCAAGGCATTCTCAAGTGATATTCCATTTTTGGCTACCAGTCAATTCCTTACAGATTCACTGGCTGATAAACTTGCACTTCCTCTTGGCTGGATAATGTACTCATTCTTGTATTTATCTTTCTATATGGAATAATTTCAAGCACAATTATAAATTTCAGTTACCATTATGGAAAAATGTTAACATAGGAAAGATTTTTCATAAATTCTCCCAGAAAGTAATTACTAATATTTTAACTGTTTTAATTACTCTAGGGTAAACTTTTTCATTGACACATCAACCTGTAGAGAATGTCTTAATTGTGATTTAAGCTAATGACCTTATAATAAAATTATTGGAAAGAAGGAGATTAGAATACTTGGGATGTACAAGCAAGATTTAAAATGTCTGTAAATACTTGACCTATCAATAGAGATACTTACAAATTGAGTGGAAAAAAAAAGGTCCATCTCTAAGAAAATTACAGTGAGCTAATAATATTTGTTTGCAAACAACTCTCTTTCTCCCTAATTATAGCTCAATAATATTTTTTGTCTATGCCTAAAGTTTTTTCTCATGTTTAAACTTTCTAGATCTCTAGTAAATTAACACTTTTCACATATATTGTTTAATACTTCAAATATATATAACTATGTCCAACTAAATATAATTATCACAATGGATTTTTTCAAATGTCTAATCTTATAAATCTCTTTAAATGTTATAAAGTAAAAATCAATGTTAATTTGAATTGTTATCTCAACATCCTTAAAGTCCTCAAACTAATACTACATTGAATTAACTGAGAAATAATTTTCAATTCCAGACAAAAATAATTACAATATCCCTGTTTGTATTTAATACATTATAAAATAACCATAAATTAATAGGTAAAAAGATGGGTAAGTGCATTTGCATTATGTAAATATGTGTGCTCATTCTGAAGGAACGTAAAAGGCAGAAGCAGATGTATGCAAGGGTCACCAGTGTGATTTTGTTTGTGAAGAAACAAAAGAGAGTATAATTTTGTCCTAAAACAAAAAGTGTTCACCTGTTCCAAAATAAAAGATTCTAAAACAGAAAGTTGGAAGCATGGTATAAGCATAGACTGCAGGATGAAAAATAAACTACCTGTGTAAGATTATGATACCTACAAAAATAAGATGGAAAGAATCTATTAAATTGTTTGGAAATTTGGACAAAGTTGGTAAAATATAATGAATATATTCATAAGGACAAAAAAAGGCTTGTGAATCATTTCCCATAAAATGTTTTATAAATAATACATATGGAACATAAAGTTGTAATTTTATATATCTTTATTCTAAAATAGAAGTTAATCTGTAACCCAAACCATTGGAGCAGGAAATCTTCTATGCTGGAGCCTTGGACTGCTACAGGCTTTTGTGTTCCTTTACACTTCTGTTCTCTATTTTACCGACAATTTTTTTTTTGTTTTTTTTAATGCTTATTTATTTTTGACAGAGAGAGAGAGACAGAGCATGAGCGGGGAGGGACAGAGAGAGAGGGAGACACAGAATCCGAAACAGGCTCCAGGATCTGAGCTGTCAGCGCAGAGCCTGACGCGGGGCTCGAACTCACGGACCACGAGATCGTGTGCAACGCTCAACTGACGGAGCCACCCAGGCGCCCCTGGGCAATTTGTATCTTTGCTGATTTGGGGGGTGACTTTTTATTTATTTTTCTTTTAATGTTTATTTATTTTTGAGGGAGAGAGTGACAGAGCGCAAGCGGGGGGGGGGGGGGCGGCGGTGCAGAGTGAACTGGAGACACAGAATCCTAAGCAGGCTCCAGGGACTGGGCTGTCAGCACAGAGCCCAACACGGACTCAAACTCACAGAGCGCAAGATCAATACCCGATCCAAAGTCGAACGCTTAACTGACTGAGTCACCCAGGTGCCCCTGAGGTTTGATCTTTTTAGTGATGGTTCTTAACATTTGGTTCTTTCCAACATGTTGATCTTTAACACCAGATATAAGATGAATTCTAGAGAAATTGGCATTATTAGGCAATTTGTAACAAAACTAAAAGGACAATGCTACTTGCTTATGTAAGGCAGATGCAAATAGATGATGGAGCAGGTTTTCACAGTCTAGATCCTATGTCTAGGATTATGGCTTGGAAGTACCTTCTAAACTTTAATGAGAATACTTTCTTTAGTGTTTGTGTCACAACGACCAGATGTATGATCTTCAAAGTCATATATAGTGCTATATAATTTCTGTCATGCCAGATGATTCAAAAAACAATCATCAAACAAAAGGAATAAGCAGGACTTATATTTATAAATGCAAAAACAACTAACATTAAAAGAACAATACTTGTTCCTGACCTATCACACAGCTGTACAACAGCCAAATACTAATAAACCTCAAAGATGGGTCAATTTTTCAGCATATTAAAAAAAATTAATGTTTATTTATTTCTGAGAGAGAGACAGACAGTATGTGTGTGTGGGGGGGGAGGGGGGTGGGGGGTGGGACAGAGAGAGGGAGACACAGAATCCAAAGCAGGCTCCAGGCTCCGAGCTGTCAGCACAGAGCCCGATGTGGGGCTCCAACTCACAAATGGTGAGATCATGACCTGAGCCGAAGTCAGATGCTTAACCGACTGAGCCACCCACATGCCCCTATTTTTCAGCATATTACTAGAGAATGGCCATAAATTGAGAACTGAGAGTTAAAATTAAAAAAAAAAAAAAAGCAAAAACGTAGCATAGAACTTGCAAAACCATCGCATGGTTTCAGCCATAAAGAGTAAATGGTATCAGACATATCTGACCTCCATAGACACCTAAAACATGGGACGAGCAATTGTTTCAGACACTGGATAAGGGGCGTCACTGGACTGTGATCTCTAACAGAAGAGAATCAAGTAAGTTCTGATATCATCAGAGCATTCTGCATGAGGAGACTCTTTACCGAACACAGTACCTTCTGTGGGATGGCAAACACAAGAACATCACAGTAATTTCGCCAACTTAAGGACACATATATCAGAGTTTAGGAAAGTGGAGGAGACTGAAACTTTAATGACAGAGTACCAAAGAAAAGGAAGAAACTCAGAGACCAAATTTTCAAAACATGCATAAAGGCTCCTTTTGCCTTAGGATAAATACTAAGAAAAGGGCAAGAATCCATAAACCCAGTCAAAGAAAATCTACCAGGGTATGTAAAACCACAGGAAAGCTATAAGTGGAAGAATATTCAATGCTCACATAACGCTAGAGCAAATCACCTAGAGAAAAGAGATATTTTTAAACACAAGAGACAATTTTGTAGAAATCCCAGAGAAGTTACACCCTTAAAATAGGACTAACGCAGCCTTAGAGCAAAGGTAACTGCAGATCAGCCCTAAAGAACTTTGAAGAGTCCAGCTTATTTATAAGTTAATTAAGTATGTGATAAACAACAACAACAACAAAATCCCCCACAAAACAACCAAAAATAAATCCACACATATGATTTAAATTTATATACATATATATGTGTATATATACGTACAGATACATATATACACACACATATATTTAGAAAATATATATTATATATAACATTCAACAATGTAAATCACATGGTCCTACAATTGACACAATTACCGGGCATGTGAAGAAGTCTATATGACTGAAAATCAAGAGAAATTTAATTAATAAAATAGGCAGTGGAATGGCAAATATTATGGAATCAACAGACAAGCACTCTAAGAGGACTATTATGAATATATATTAATCAATAAAAATGAAAACATGAAAATATTGAGAACAGATATTATAAAAAATCAATTTGAGCTTCTAGAGCTGAAAAATATAATATCTGAAATGATATATTTACCAGATAGGCTGAAGGGAAATCAGATACTAAAGAAGAAAAAGTTTGTGAAATTTAAGACAGGACAAAAAAAACCTGACAATAGAGGGAAAAAATTAGCTAAGAAAATAAATAGTTTCAGTTATGTGAGGAAAAACATCAAGTTGTCTAAAATGTATAATTACAATAGAATAAAAAGAGTACCCAGCAGAAGAGAAAATTGTTGGACAATTAAAGAATCCATACTTCTCAATTTCATAAAATTATAAAATAACATTTCCACAAAGCTCAACAAAACCAAAGGAGAATAAATACAAAGAAAAGTATATCAAAACATAAAATAATAAAATTACTATAAACCCCCCTAAAAAGAGACATATTACTTGGAAGGTGACAAAAATAAAAATTGCCATTCATATCTTTTTAGAAAAAATTCCAACTAGAAAAACAGGGAGCAACATTTGGAAAGTTCTGGTGGAAAAAAAAAATGACATCAACCAGTTATTATATAACAGTATAAGTAGTCTTCTGAGCCTTAGGCAAAAGCAATCTTTAGTGTTTATCAGTATTTTAATACTTAGTACCCCTCCAGAAGGTCTAAATATGACTAGTTGAAATCCTGGCATTTCAATTGTATTCCAAATAGAAAGAAAATGTATGCCAAGTGTGAAAGGGCTATTCCCCAAATCTTATCATAGCACCAAATGAACATTTTTTTTAAATAACTATATCACAGAATGATGAAATATGTACTCTTTTACTTAGGGACTTTGCCATCACGAATAGAAATCTGGGTTTATATTTGTGTAAAAATGAAATAAAGGATATTAGGTACACAGTGAAACCCTTTACCTTAAGGGTAAATTCCTGATATCTCCATCTCTCCCTCTCTAAAGCTTGAATCCACATAGGTCTATAACCTAAATATACAAATGGTAGATAGATAGATAGATAGATAGATAGATAGATAGATAGATAGAGACATGACATACAGACATACATAAGATAGAGACAGAGATATAGATACAGTGTAACCTACATAAAAAAAAGCACACCCAAACTCTGGCAAAGGAAATCTGCCTCATCCTTTGCACTTTGCATGACACATCAACATCTGTCCTGAAAATATTTAATTTCAGGACTTCTCTCACTTGAGTTTGTACTAGAAAACCAGAAAGTTACAAAAGGAAACAAAAATATAGAGAACATAAAAGAAAGAAAAAATCATGGCAGCTAGGAGTGCCTAACCATTTATCTAATTAAATATATCTAATTAAATTAACTAAATTGAATATCCCAAATTTAGGTGATTTCTTAACAACAATGGAAGACAAAAAAATTAATAAATATCACAAAATTTTTGATAGAAAATTACTGTCAACCTCTAATTATACAATCAACAAAAGTAACTTTCAATGGTAAGAGCAAGTAAGCAGTTTTTCAAAGAAATAATATATCCCATTCAAAATACAATACCTAATGGGAAATTCTAGAGTTCACATTTTAAGAAAAAAAATTATCACAGAGATTTCTGAGATGTGAAAGGAAAAGTAAGCAAAGAGAGAGTGGCTAATCTAAATAAATGTTGAATAATTAAAATATTTTCACTATAACCTTGTAGCTATAAAGCTGACATGAAATGAAAACAGTAAAAAAAATAATAGGATGTTAATATAGACATGATTCTAAGAAGAGATAATCTGGGATAGAGCACACCAGAGTTCTTTAACCATCCAGACAAATGATTAATTACATATTTTCTAAACTACAGGCACAGAAATTTTTGCAAAGTATCCTCTTAAGTAACATTAATAGTGTTTCACACTTGTAACAACAGATGGAAAAAAGAAACAGGAAAAAAAATCATTCAAATAAACAGTGAAAAATTAGAAAAAGAATACCATAGAAAACACAAATAGAATGTTCAAATTAGGAGAGTGAATAAACACACATCAATTAACATGAAAAATAGAATATACTTATAAACTAAAAGAAGAATTATATATATAATATATATAAGTATGTATAATTAGCATATATACAATATGCATATATCTATATTTCTAAGAATGCATATTAAATATATATCTATATATGTATATATACAAATACACACACGCCTACATAAATGTATCTTTTTCAAAGACACAACTAAGTCATAATGATTATAAAAATTGTGAAAAAACAAACTGAAAATATAATTAGGTAAAGAGAAATTTGGTAAAGTTATGTTAACATAAGATAAGAATAAACATTAAGGCAAAGAACATTAATAAAAAATTATGATTAATACTTATTGAATCAGGATAATTTAATAATATAAATTTGTAACAACTGAACCGCAAAAATGCATGTAAATAAATAAGTAAACAAAAATACATGTATGAATAAAGTATTCTAATTTATATAAAAGGACAATAATTAAAGAGTGACCGTGTCCTCTTAGTAATTGGAAATAAAACAAATTACAAAATACTCAAAATGAAGAAGACTTAAAGAACATGGTAACCAATTTGGTCTAAAGAACATAAACCAAACACTGACATCTGGTTTAATTACATACAAAGAAAAATTTATAAATTAAATAATTTAGAGTAACAATAACAGATTCAACTAATGAAAGAAAATCAATAAAAAACAAAAATTAATGAAGCAAGAAACCAAAAATTAAACAGAATGAAATAACAACTCCAAAGTTGATTCTTTGGGAAGATAGTTTAGAAAATTGATGGATGTTTTAAAACAAATATTAAATAATCCTAAAGAGAATAAGAGCACACAAAAGATGCTTTTAATATAATATAAAATTATAAAACTGAGCACGTATTAGACAACAAAGGAAAACTTTCTAAATAAATTTAAAATAAAATAATAAAATAATTTCTAAAATAATTTAGAAACATGCAGATGGCAATCTCTGCTAGGCAGTGATAAATCTAAATAGTATTAATAAAATTAGAAAAACAGAAACCACTTTCTGGTTTGATGGGAACATTCTTAACTATTGGATAAAAGAGGAAAGGAAAACCAAAATGGTGGGAAAATATATTTCTTTGTGAGTGGTATATTCTTGTTTATATAAAAGCAGTTCTTAATGCAACTCTTAAAGATATTTTCTCAGTTCATTTGTCAGAAGGTTAGAAGACCTAACACAAACACCTTTTTTTTTCTCTCTGATCATTTTATTTCTTTATTTTTAGTATTATTTTTTCCTCTCTTGTTTTATTTGTGTATCTACTTCATTGGTTTCCATGGAATATCATATACAAATAATATTTGGAGAATTTGCATGTCACAAATCATTTTTATTAATAGCCTCCTGTATACTTTCTAGCTTGGCTCAACAGTGTTTTATAACCTCAGCATTATTGACATGTGGGGATAGAAATTAGTTTTGGGGGCCAGTCCTGTGTATTATAGGATGTCCATCAGCATCTCCGGCCCTCCTCATTAGATACCAGAGACAACAGTCCCAGTTCTGACAACCAAAATTATCTCCAAATGTTGCCAAATGTTTTCTTGGGAGGGGAAAGGGGTATTGTCTTTGGTTTTGTAGAATTCTCTGCACTGTATAGCGACCAGTCTCCAAAGGGTCCCAACGATTCCCACCTGTTGCTATTCATATCTTTGTTTACTTCACTCTGACACTGTACCAGAGTTAGTCTTTGTGACTAATGGTCACAAATACTAATGGTATTTGACAGAAATTATAGTATGTCACTGCCAATATTGTATTATAAAAAGACCATAGCTTCCATCTTGGGTTCTCTTTCTCTTTCTTCAATCACCTGCTCTCAGGGAAGCAAGCTACCATGCTGTGTAAGTGGCCCTACCAACAATCATGGAAGTGAAGCAGGAAGCAGATTCTTTAACCCCAGTTAAGTTCTGACATGACTGAAAACCCAGTATCTTAAATGCCACCTCATCAGAGAAGCTGAGGCTGAACCACCCAACTGAACTATTACCAGATTTCTGATCCACAAAAACTTTAATATAATAAGCATTTGCTGTTTAAGTTGCTAAATAGTGAAGTAATTCATTACACAGCAATAGATAATTTAGAAAATCCCTAATCCCAGGAAAGTGTAGCTTTTTCAGACCTCTGTGCCTTTTCTCAGTCTACTACTGTAACATCTTATGGTCCATTTCTATCTACAATTGTTCAAGTTATTATTCATGAGCGAGATACAATGATACATTATCCTAAAGACAACACTGGCCTTACAGATACCCAATTGGTGAGTACATAAGAATGTATAAATTGTTACACTGTGGAAATTTTTGTAAACAAAGACTAAACAAAACAAAAGACATAGAGTAAATGTAAATCCTGAAAACAAAGCAATGGGTTTGTGAGATGATACAAATCTCTTCATAATCACAGCCATTCCATTTTAAATATAAACACAACCTGGAGCAACTTGTAAGATAAGAGTTTACAGATTCACAACTTGGTAATGAACCTAATTCTGATAGTGGAAACCTGTTACATGTTAGGTGGGTGGATTTGGAAGATGCATGAAGATTTTAGTGATAGTAAAGAACAATCCCCAAGGTACTATGGTTACTATGGTACTAAGGTTTACTATGGATACAGTAGGTACTATCGGTATAGTAGTAAGTTCACTTTGCTTTCCCTTCACCTTTTTTATTAAATCATGCTCTGCACCATTTTTCTTAAAATAGCCTTGCACTGAATTTTTTCCCTAAACACTTGTACTTGTTTGTCTCCAACAACCAAGATGCTTGTTGGTTTCTACCTATTTATATCTAACAATTTGCAGCATTTTCAAACTATTTCCTTTTATAGTGAATTCCCCCTGTATATAATTATTTACTCTCTGACAGTCTAAGATCCTCATACATCCTCTAACATAATGCAATGCATGTTTTGTCTTGCTTTATTCTCTTTATCATCTGCACTTTAAGTTCATCTGAAGCCTTGTTTTCCAGTTCTTTGTTCTTATTCTCACTAAATAAAATGTTGTTCAATGCAAAATATATGATCCATACATATATAAAAATTGAGTGATCTATTTCGTGATGGTATATATACCTCTATGAGGCAATGGCGATGACAGTATACTCTCCTTGGATCCAATATTTGATAACTCCCAATACAATGAAAATATTTAACATTCATTATACTCAAAGAATAGCAATTGTGGTTCTTTTTGTTTAACACCAAAACAGACTTTTACTAGGTGTTCTGTTGATGGTAATATATAAGCAAAGAACTAAATGAATCATTTTCAAACCATGGTAAGTACTTTATTTTCATTCTATGCTTCAAGATTAGAATGACATTTTGTGGCATTCAAAGGTCAGATACATTTGGTCACTGATGTTATTTTAAACCATCTATAAATATATTCTTTAAAATATATTCACTTTTGCCCCAATCAAAATATCCAATATTTTTCTAAAAGCAAGCTCACTCAATAGCACCAGCCATAGAGCCATTCATGTTGTTAAGCACTTTGTGGTGATATTCAACAGAACCTATGAAGCTCAAAGTGCTTTCAGAGTTTTTGTCAGAAAAAATATTATTAATCCATTATATCATCTAATTACTATGCGATTCGAGAATGCAATTAATCTTCCTCACAAATAACACATTACATTACAAAGCCTTACACAATCTCAGGCCCAATTCAGAAGCTACTTGGTGCATTTAATTTTCACTGATTCCCAGTTCAATAATTAGATGCTTTGTCTCTGTGTGCCCAGCATGGTAACACCAAAGTATCCGTGTTTTCTACATTTATCTTGAATAGAAGTTGTTCCAGTTCATAAACCCCCAATCCTTCTTTGGACCATGACTTATAGACCTATGTGTACTTATGGGTGTGTGTCTATACATAAATGACGTCTTAATTATCTAAAAGCTGATTATTTTAGAGTAAGTTTGAAGAATGATTCTTCCTTATGACCAACAGTGGAAGGCTTACCAATTTATTTAAAATGACGTGCATTGAATTACAAATTATGTTAAGCCTAGAAGTCACTTAAATATGAAATAAATGTGAAAATGTATAAATAGTAACATTGATGAACAGTTTATTATATGTGTGTGTTTATGTGTAAAAGGACATACACATACGAAAATGTGTTATCCACAATAACAAAAAGTTTATTTCCTAAAGTGAAAATTAACAAATCTAAACTTTGTATACAAATTCACTGGATTTCAAGGCAATTATAAGCATATAATCTTTCTTTGGTTGGGGTAAAACAATCTCTTAAAATCTAGTCACTTAAAAGAAAATTCCTTGAGATAGCATTCAAATGTATACTAACTAACTCTCATTGTTTAAAAACTTGCATTATTCCCTGGAGGTTATTTCATGATCCACAGTAACTTAGAACTTTTTCAATTACAATTATATAAAATTATTACCTCCTATTTTATTTTCTCAGTTATCTAACTCTGCATATGACTTATTTCTATGTATGTGTTTACCTCTCCTTTAAAAGTAAAAAAAAAAGTTACATTGGATTTTAATAGTTCTTTTCTTCTCTATTGTAAGCTCTATTTTTTTTAATTTTTTAATGTTTATTTATTTTTGTGAGAGAGAGACAGAGCCCATACACACACACACACACACACACACACACACACACACACACATATATATATACGTGTGTGTATATATATATATATGTATATATATATATATACGTGTGTGTATATATATACGTGTGTGTATATATATACACACACGTATATATATATATATATATATATATATATATATATATATTTAGTCACTAATCCATAAAAAAGAAAATAATTATTGGGGCACCTGGGTAGCTCAGTTGGTTAAGCATCCAATTATTGGTTTTGACTCAGGTCATGCTCTCACAGTTCATGAGATCAAGCTCCACGTAGGGCTCTGTGCTGACAGTGCAGAGCCTGCATGGGATTCTCTCTCTCCCTCTCTCTCTGCCCCTCCCCTGTCTCTCTCTCCTCTCTCTCTGTGTCAAAATAAATAAATAAACTTTAAAAAATTATTAAAACATTCATGTATTATGGGACATTATTTTTGTTAGTGACTGAATTAATAATAATAATATACTATTGGTCAAAATTCCTGTTCTTATAGTCCTTAATTTTGCTATAATTCATAGTTATATATATCTATGAATCATATTCAAAATCTAGCCTTTTGAATATGGTTATAGGACATAGGTTATAGAAATGGCAAATGGTTAAGTAATAACTGAAGAAGGAATTGAAGATGGCAATAATAACAAACAGATTGGCCAAATTTGGTGTGTGGCTGCTAGCAGATTCTTAGAACATTTTACTTTTTGTTTTGCTTTATTTATTTAGGAAGATGATTGTATCTGCTGCTATTTGGTTGCTAGTAAATACTCTAGAAAGATTTCAAGGGGAGCAAAAGCATCAATGATAAATTATCTTCGGAAAAATTGAATAGTAAGTATTAATAATTCATATTTCTGATTTTTCATAATTCTAAGAACAAACATATACAAAGAGTAAAGTGAAATTAATGGAAGGCAGAAATATGAAACTATAAGGGAGTATCAGCTGGTAATGATATTTTATGTTTAAAACATAGCATATTTTTCAGACATATTTTTAGGAAAAAGGGAGTTGTTGAAGATACTCAGAATAATTCTCTAACCCAGAAAAACAATTAGCTTATCTATAATGCAGTGTATTTCGATGGTATGTTACTTTCAAAATATTTACAATACAAAATACTTCCTTGGGATACTCTAAAGTTTCTTTTTTTTTAATGTTTATTTTATTTTTGAGAGAGAAAGAGCACACAAGCAGGGAAGGGGCAGAGAGAGCAAGACAGAGGATCCCAAGATGGCAGAAGAGAGTCCCATGTGGAGCTCAAACTCACAAACCATGAGATCTTGACTTGAGCCTAAGTCGACACTTAATCAACTGAGACAGCCAGGTTCCCTGGGATCCTATAGGTTTAAAATAGGGGACGTACTTTCATCTAAATTTAAGTATTTTCCACTACTGCTATTACCCATGCTCTTTGCCATAATTTTGGTCATAAAGGTGGATATTCTAATATATAACAATGAATTAAATCTAAAAATAGGACAATCCAAAAAAAGGACAACTGAGACTTTTCAAAAGTAAATGTTATTTAGTATACTTACAGTGTTATAGTAAGCAAACTTTGGATTTTGTACCTGCTGCTGATATAAGCAGAATGAATTAATATAGTAATATAAAAATTATTATTACCTCACTAGTACATTTTTCACTGACTCTAAAATATCTTACTTTTCTCCTGTTACATTTCTTTATCACCCATTTATTTTTGTATTTAAATGGGTAATTATATACATATACTGTGAATACATTTTAATATTCTGCATACTAGAGATTCCATAAATTAAATTCTTCTTTCAAAACAATGCCTAGACATAAAAATGATGGCATCTGACGACATATACACCAATATGGACAGTCATGGCAACCTGGATCAGGATAGGCAATTCCTACCATTCTTTTTGTTTGTCTGCTTGTCTGTTTTAATTCAAGACACTACATTTACAAAAGAAAGGACGTGACCTTCTCTGCCTAGCCAGATATCTGAGATTGGAAGTAACCTTCATCCTCTTACTTTAAAGAGAATAGAGGTTGGGGGGCCTGGGTGACTCAGTTGGTTAAGCGTCCCACTTTGGCTCAGGTCATGATCTCCTGGTTTGTGAGTTGGAGTCCCGCTTTGGGCCCTGTGCTAACAGCTCAGAGCCTGGAGCCCGCTTTGGATTCTGTGTCTCCCTCTCTCTCTGCCCCTCCCCCACCCATGCGCTATCTCTCTTTGTCTCTCAGAAATAAATAAATGTAAAAAAAAAATTTAAGAGAATAAAGGTTTTAATTCATGGGTTTCACAATGGCAAAGTAATTAGAGGAATCTTGGCAAATTAAGTGTATATGTAACATGGATACCTATCCCAGATTATGTGTAGGAGACCATTTTAAACTGTATAAGGATAAAGGAAAAATCTTTAATATACGAATACAAATAAAATGAAAGCATATGAGTGCTTTAATACTAAGCAATCAGTAAACACCTTGATCTCTACAGTCATAGAAAGTTAAAAACTAAGCAGAGACAAATGATAATAGTATTATATACTATAGTCTTTCTCTATATTTCTTTTCACCTTCCTAATTTTCTTCAAATTGTTCTAGGTTACTTCTTTCAAAAGAAAAGCCAATACATTTTTCTTAAGAGTTTAATTTGCCTACAAAACATTTAAAAAGAAAATACTAAAATGGCTTGAATTGAAGAATAAATTAAGTAATGCAATATATGTCATTTTGTAATACACAGGAAATTCTCCAGTGAGAGTTAGTGTTTTTAGGTTAATGTGAGCTTCGGGCTTTGTTTAAATTTGTGCACATTACTAAATTGTGTGAAAATGCAGGGACTCACCTGAATGAAGCAAAACATCTTGGATCAGGATACAAATTTGATTGCAGCAAAGACAGAATCTGAAATTAAAATTTAACAATTTATCATGTTTGTTCAACATCAATTCACCATTTCCTGTGATGAATTAAGATGGGGTAATATTTCAATATCATTATGTAGAAATTTATACACTTCAAATATGAACTATAGTAAATAAAATTAAAATATTATAATTCATAACACTATTAATGGCCGAAGTGATCTCAGTATTAAAAGAGTAAGATGTATAAAGTTAAAGAATTTTTTAAAAACACCATCATAACACCTTACAAAAAGAGTGACTCTTAGGTATTTATTCACATAGGAATTCTTTGGCTGTTGAGCAAATAACAGGGGTGTTGTGAGTTTTTTCATTAGGATTCTAATAAACTACCATGACTACTTATCTTTGCCTGTTGTTAGATGAACACTCTGAAATAATATATTTAATCATTACTATCATTATTTTTAAGAATGAAGTCTGATTTGCTATGCATTTAGACAATTAAAATGTTTCACATGAAATTTCTGCCAGTCATGTGTTTAAGCTTGGTGCATAATCATGGCATATACAGTGTTTCTTGGTTTGGGGTTTTAAAACTAGTTTTTCTGTAATGGATTTATACACCCAGTCCATATTCTTTATTTCACTCACCCCATTCAACTTGTTTAATCAATTTGTACATTACATTTCCTTCATTTCCAAACTGTTTCAATTTTCTTTAGTTAGAAAACAAATTATCTAAATGTCAGCCAATTTTATTTGTACCACCACCGTGTCAATCATTTCTTAATATGTGTGCCCATTCCTGCCCAGTAACTAATATTTTATATTGTAGCTTAATAATATTTTAAGAAAAATTATTCTATATTCTTTTAATATTTTCAAATTTTATTTTTATTTGAACTAAATTAATTATGTGAGTGTCCTGAGGGAGAATTTAAGTCTTCCATTCAGGAATATTCCTGAGATATATATTTCTTAAAATAGTAAGATGTATAGGTCTTTATATTCTTCATAAAGTATTACATAGATTTTTATGCTTTTACAAATCATATTATATTTAAATGTTGAAATATAATTTTTGTCTCTCATTTTTTGTGGGTTCAGTTATAACATATAATTTATACTATTTGGTTATTTGGTCATTGTGTATATAATCATGTTTTAATAATATTATAGATAATATACTTAAGGTTATCTTATCTTGCTTCTTTGAAAAATAAATGAAAGAAGAATTTGGGAAGTTCCATCCAAAACTTCCATAAATTATAAAAGCAATCTAGAAACAACACTAAAACATCATTCACACTGTCAGCCAAACAGCTGCTGTACTAATGAGGAAAAGAGAATTTGACATACAGTACATCTGTATTCCTTTTTCTGATCATAACTCATTAAACATTTCATCTGTTGACACCAAAAGCTAGTTCTATAAACTATGACGGATGCAGTTAAAATAAAATACTAACATATAGTGGTCTATAAATAAAATGAAAATGTTGTACTGGGTTTTATTTATACGCAGTAAGATGTTATGACATTCGCTAATTGATGGGCTCCATAAAATGCAGTTTAGTCCATTGGAAGCTTGTAATTATGTAATAATTATTTTAATATTAGAAGTAATTATTCAGATGTTACATGTATTTGGTTAATTGGGTTTCCATTTGCTAATGCAGCATCATTATGCTTCTTTCATCAGAAACTGGAAATATAATTCGTCTATTTTGTAATTTTAAAAAATGACCAAAGTAATCACACTCTTATTTCAAGACATTAACTGAGACATTACTATAGTACACTGAACAAGATTTCATGAAACAATGACCATAGTTTCAACCATCCCAGGTGTCTCTTCGAACAAAATATTTACCCTGCTGTACCCTGATGTCATTATCTGCAACATAATTATTTAAAGTCACCAAGGGCTCTTCAGCTAAACTAAGCTTCTTCTGTTCTATTAGATACCCTCAACAAGTAACACTTAAGGACGGTGAACATAAGATCTCCCAGCAACATTCTCTGATATACAATTAAATGCTATGTGATAGGTTTATATTTGAAGATCAATCTGTCTTAGCTTGGCTGCTATAATAAAATACCATATAATGGGTGGCTTAAGCAACAGACATTTATTTCTTACAGGTCTGGAGGCTAGGAAATCTGAGATCAGGGTATCAACATGGTTGAGTTCTGGGGACAGCTCTCTTTCTGGTTTCCAGATGGCTGACTTCTCACTGTATCCTCACCTGGTAGAGAAGGAAGCCCTGGGGTCTCTTTCTCCTCTTATTAGGGTACTGAGCCCACCATTAAGACTTAACTCTCATGATCTCATCTAGACCTAATTATTTCCTAATGCCCCATCTCTTGATATATCACTTGGAATTTAGGGGTTCAACATATGAATTTGGGTGGACATAAATATTCACTCCTTAATATATGTATTTTCTCTACATTTCCACCATCTTCCATTCTCTCAAAGGTACCAAAAGGTCAGTATTTTATATCCCCTAAACTCTACTTAGACCAAAATAAGAAAAAGGTAGTGCAATTTCATAAAGTCTCCATGTAATAAAAGTTTATAGAAATGAATTGCTATTCAGAAAAGTGAAAAACAGAAAAAATTTCCATGAGCACTTGCAGAATTTGTTTTATGGTAATTTTTGTTTATTCCTTTTTTTTTTTTCAAAACTAAGATCAGAATTAAGTGAAGCTGGAGGAGAAATATTCAAAAGTAAAAAGTAGAGACTGGAAGCTTTGAAGAGAAAATAAGAAGAAAAATATTTAGTCTTCAAGATAAAAAATAAATAAGATGAATATAATTTGGCCCCTAAGGGTCCTCCCATGCAGCTGCATCACCACCTCATTGCCCATCAATAACACTGTTATGGATTGAATTCTACAACCCCAAAATTCGTATGTTGATGTCATAATCCCAAGTCCTTCAGAATGTGCCCATCTTTGGAAATAGAGTCGTGGCAAATGTAATTAGTTAAGAAGAGGTCATGCTGGAATAGGATGGGCTCTTAATCCAATATGACTGGTGTCCTTTAAAAATGGGAAATCTGGGCACAGACACACACACAGAGAATGACATGTAAAGATGAAGGCAAAAACTGGGACAATGCAGCAAAAGCCATGGAACGCATAAGATTGCCAGTGATCACCAGAAGCAGGGGGAGGGGCTGGAAGAGATTCTCCCCCATCACTTCCAGAAGGAACCAGCCTTGTCAACACATTTATCTTAGACTTTTAGCCTCCAGAACTTAGAGAAAATAATTTTTTGTTGTTTAAACTGACCAGTTTGTGGTACTTTCTTACGAAAGCACTAGGAAACTAACACAAACACTACTCTAAACAATATGTAAACAAATAAGGAATGAATTCACTTGTGAAATATTCGCTTTCTCAGGCCCCTTCCAGAAGTAAGTCCACAATATTTTTTTACCATGTAATAGAATATTTTAATAATGGACTGATACGAAGTTTATAATTTCTTCACTTCTATGGTTTAAAATATTTGTCACAGAGTTTGCTAAACAGTTCCAAGTCTAAACTTGATTAGTAAGAGAGGAAAATATTTTGGTAATGAATATGTAATTCCTTTCTTTTTAACAATTCCTACCACTCTGCCCAGAACTGAGGATGTTGGTCGCTTTATGCAAGCTACCATAGTCAGTTCACTATCAATCAGAAAATCTTTACTATGTACTGAGGAAAGGGATTCTCTTACACTCAAATTTGTTTTATTTTATTTTATACATGAAAAAATTAGTCTATTATACAGCAGTGATCTATAAGGAGATAAGTCACAATATTATGGTTTTTACCAAGATTTAAGGACTACTCTGATGGTGAAACTTTTCCAAAAGGTTTTTAAAAGAATGTAACAGATCTTAGAAGCTTTCAGATTACACCTAAATTAAGACCTGCTTTCTTTGTAAAATTCTGTGGTTAGAAACATGATTTCTATTAGAGAGTTCAATTTGCTGCAGTTCACATGAAATAAATAATAATAACGTATGTAAGTGTTTTTAAATTAACCTAAAATAAAAAGCTGCAAAAATTATTTTCACTCAACATAACAACATGTATCACCATAGTCCCTGGCAGTTTTTAGAATCTTGACCTTTTGACTTCATGAGCTTCCTACCTGACACTACATTTTAAAATTTCATGACATTTTTGAAAGCTGTTATCATGATAACTTTCTGGACTGTTTTAAAGAAACAGTGTTAACACTTAAAAAAAATCTGTTTGTCAAGGGCAATTTAGGATAGAGAAATGTTTATGAAAATATATTTGGAAACACAGAATCACCATAAATCACAGTATTTCTTTTGCTTTGGCATTGCATGATCTTCCTGATGACTTCAAAGCGTTAGTGTTGCTTCCAAAAGAGATTGACCTAGCTACTGTCTGTGCATTCAATCCTCAAAAATGACATGTTTTTGATCCTCAAAAAATACATAAGTTAAATCTTTTCTTTTATTATTGACATGAAAGAAATTGTATCCTGAAATATATCATAGGAATTATTGTTTTTAAAAACTATCAATAAAAAATTGTTAAGATTACTTAATTGTCCCAAATTTAGTTCTTGGCCTCATGTAAATAAAGCCTACTTCCTGGAGAATTTCTGTAAAATAAAATAACAACAGCAATAGCAGCAAAAATAACATGTAATGTTTTAAAATGGTAAAGAACCAAGACAAATCAAGGAGAAACAGTCAATTCAATAAACTGGCCAGAATTCAAGTTGGTGTGGGTATGATTTAGGACATTATCTATTGCCATGATTAATATGGGTAATTACTTTCACTACAAAGGTATCACTTTTGCCTTTATTCTTTTGTGGAACTCATTCTTGAAATTGTGTATTTGGTGAAGAAAAAAAATACAATTTCCCTCTGCAGCATCCTTTAATAATGATTAAATGAATAATTGTTTATTTTCCTAGGTTCTCCACCTTAATATGTGAGACTATGGATATTACTTAGGGGAAGAGAAAAAATACAAATAAGAAAAACACTATGTTACCTACAGTTGTGGGACAAATTATTCCCACTCAGCCAGTCAAAACAACCAATTTTTTTAGCTCACAGTTTCTGTGGTACAGGAAACCAGATACAGGTTAGCTATATGTTTCTGGTTCAAGGTTTTTCAGGAGGTTGCAGGCAAGCTGTAAACCAAGGCTGTGTTATTTTCTGAAGCCTTGGCTGAGAGTGAGATCCTGCTCATTCACGTAGTTATTAGCAGGCCCTCGTTTCTCTTCATGCAAGCATCTCTATAAGGTTCCCTAATGACACAGTAAATGGCTTCCCAGGACAATGCAAGGCAAAGCTGAGAGAACACCAAGACAGAAGCCACCACCTTTTTATGACTTAACTTCAGTATGACATTCTACAAACTCTGCCATATTTTATTTGTTAGAAGTCAAGCAATAAGTCTAGATAACACTGAGAGTAGGAAGGATTAACAAGTGTGCCAGGGGGCAAAGATAACTGGGACCAACCTTAGAGCCTGTTTTCCACAATGATCCCAGGCCATGCATGTGTCCAATAAGTACTTCAGAAATATAAAGGATACAGATGTGTTTTGAAAATAAAATGTAATGTCTTTACCAATGAAAAGCAAGGCATGAAAACACATGGTGTTGACATTTATTCAAAAGTAGCTTACATTTTATAATATTTTATGTCTATTAAATTAGATAATATATGGGACTTTAGCAGAATAAGTGAAGTTGAGAACATGGTATAAAAAGACTAGTGCTCTAGGAGTTTGAAATAGCTCAGCAAAGCTGTCAAAGGCTTATTTGCATAAAGCCCAAGACTTGCTATGGGATTCATTTAAGAAAGATGTAGGTATTAATAGGCTTTAAGAATTACTAACAACAACAACAATTAGAGGTAGAATTTGTCCTCTACCTTTTAGATCAAACTCCTCAAGAGTAGGAATTCACCATGAAGAAGGAGAGAGAGATTCTCTGGGATTCCCATTGTGGTATGTTAAGAGATAATTTTATTTTCAGCATTAAACACTGTTTCTCACATTCCTCTGCCAGGCCTATTATTGTTTCAAATATATTTACAGTAGATGCTGTAAAAATAAAGGGTGCACCTGACTCCCAGGAGAATAGCTATCAAATTTAATTGCTATAATTTTCACATTTACATCTGACAAAAGAAATCTCCCTACTAGAGATTAAACGTGTTGAAATTAAAATAGACAGACAGAACAAAATCATCCAAGCATCCATGGGTGGAAAACAGATTAGTGAATAATTTTTTAAAAATGAAAATCTTCATACCTCATGTCCAAATATTAAACACTAGAAAATAACTGTATAGAATAATTAGGGGAAAAAAAAAAAAGATTTGTGAGCTACAGCTTTACAACTCAGCCACAGAGCACCCATGTGTGAAACAACAGAAATATTTGATCATAGGTGCAATAATTGAGGAAAAATAGCACCCAGATACACTTCCTGATGGGAAAATGATTAAAAAAATTAATCCATCAAATTACAAGAATAGGCTACAATAAAGAACTATAGAATGGAAAATTATAGTATAAAAGGACATACATTAGGCATTGAAAGGAAGTAATACTGTATTCTACTTGAATACTTGTTATTAATGTAGAGATAAAAGAGAAAAGCCATAAATAATTTTTAAATAAACATACGTGAAGCCAAAACAAAAAAAATAATATTAAAAATCTGGCTATGAAGCTTCACATATTGCCAATGAATAAGAGTTTTGGAAGGGCATAGGAAATAAAGGTACATATATTTTGAAAATATATGGGTGATTTCCAATAGATATCTTCTCTTTGCAATTAAAATATATAAATATAGGTGTAATAATTTAAATTATAACTCTGCTATTTGAAATATAAAAAAAAACAGGATTTCCAGAATGCTAAAGGAAAATAATAGAAAATAGTTTAAAAAAAATTACAATCTTTTATTTTGCCAATCCATTTGCACTTATTTCTTGGCACAGATAATCATTTCAATTGACAAAAATATTATCATTAAATGTGAATTAAAACAACATAACACAAAATATTGTTGAGTATTTTCCAGATAATTAGGTTAAAATAATTAAGTCACTTACTGAGTATATAGTGTAAAGAGAAAGAAGCAAATATAAATCAAGAAAGCATAGAAATGAACAAAACAAAAATTGTGATGTATATATAATGCTCAGCATGGGAATTATCTCTTGGGATTGCTTGGAATTCCCCTCTCACTCCCTCTGGCCCTCTCCCCCACTAGCTTTCGTTCTTTCTCTCTTCCTTTGAAAATAAAAAATAAAATAAAATAATTTTTTTTCAAAAGGAAACAAAACAAATGAACAAAGGGGAAAAGAGAGGGAGGCAAACCAAGAGACAAACTCTTAACTATAGAGAACAAACTGATGGCTACCAGAGGGAATGTGGATGGGGGGATGGGTAAAATAGATGATGGAGATTACCAATATATTTGCTGTGATGAGCATGAATGTTGCACAGCAGTGTTGAATCACCATATTGCACACCTGAAACTAATATTACACTGTATATTAACTGACTGGAATTTAAATACAAACTTAAAAAAAGAAAGAAAAGAAAAATTAAAATTAAGTCCTATGGCTTCGATCATAAAGGCATCTGTAATATAGTGAACTAAACTATATAAAAGCAATAGCAATACAGAAAATATTGAATTCTGCCTACAGCAGACAACATTGCAACTGAGCAGTCCACCCACCAAAAAAACTAGAAAAATTAGAAAAAGTAAGAACACTGTTATTTGAAGTTATCAGTGAATTACCAACAGAACAAGTATTTCAGGGACCAAGGTCCTGAAAAGAAGAAAAGAAAGTACTGAGATAGGGAAAATACTTGGTTTCATTTTATCATCAAAATATTTACTAATTCTGACTGAAGAGAGTCTAAGAATTTGAACAAGGTTTAGATATTTCTATAGATTTATGTGGACGTCAAAAATGGAGTTAATGACCCACTAGGGAACATGAACCTGGTAAACATTGCATGATTCTTGGTTACACTCTAAAGTAAAATTGAAATCAAAATGGACCAATTTACCCTAAAACTAAAACCAGTGAATAAACTCATTCAGCTATTCAATAAAGGATACCTGTCCCTACCCTAATAGTTTGCTAAAATCAGAAAAAAAAAAATCTAGATTTGAAGAAGATAATCTCACTGAGTAACTAAATTAATCTCTAAATATTTTATGTACTATATAAATAATATTTTACACCATATGCCTAATAAAAATCAAACAGATTATTAACAAAAGGGCAACCTCCTGAATGGAGAAAATATTCACAAATGATATATCCAATAGGGGTTAATATCCAAAATACATAAAGAATTTGCACAACTCAACACCAAAGAGACCCAAATAATCCAATTAAAAGTGAGCATTTCTCGGAAGAAAATATACAGATAGCCAACAGGCACATGAAAAGATGTTCAACATCATTAATCATCAGGAAAATGTAAATCAAAACCACAATGAGATATCACTTCACATGATTAAAATTAAAAACAGAAAAAACAAGTATTGGCAAGGATATGGACAAAAAGGAACCCTCATGCACTTTTGGTGGGAATAGAAACTGTTGTAACCACTTTCAAAAACAGTATGGAGATTCCTCAAAAAATTAAAAATAGAATTATCATATGATCCAGTAATTCCACTCATGGGTTTTTACCCAAATAATACAAAAATCATAATTCAAAAAGATATATGTATTCTCATGTTTCTTTCAGCATTATTTACAGTAGACAAGATATGGAAGCAGCCCATGTGTTCACTGATATACAAATGTATAAAGAACAGTGGTGTATATATACACCATGGAATATTTTCAGTCATAAAAAAAGAACGAAATCTTGTCATTTGCAAAAACATGGATGTGTCTACAGTATATAATGCCAAGTGAATTAAGTCAGAGAAAGACAAATACGATATGGAATTTAAGAAAGACAGTAAATGAACAAAGAAAAAGAGAGACAAACCAAAAATAGACTGCTAACTATAGAGAACAAGCTGATGGTTACCAGAGGGGACATGGGGGACAGGGGTGGGTGACATAGGTGAACAGGATTAAGAGTATATTGATGAGCCCTGAGTAATGTATAGAGTTGTTGAACCACTATATTGTACACCTGAAACTAACATAACACTATATGTTCACTATACTGAAATTAAAATTAAAAAAAAAAAGTTAGGGGCACCTGGGTGGCTCACGGTCAAACATCAACTCCTGATTTCAGCTCAGATCATGATCACACAGTTGTGACATAGAGCCCTGGGTCAGGCTCTGCACTGAGTGTGGAGCCTGCTTGGGACTCTCTCTCTCTCCCTCCTTCTCTGCCACTCCCCTGCTTGTGTTTCTCTCTCTCTCTCTTTCTCTTTCTCTCCCTCAAAATTAATAATTTTCTTAATTATAAAAATATAATACCTATTTGTGTTATAAGATACACCCAAAAAGTTCATAGCAAACTAGAAATGAAATATATTTAACCTGAGTGAGAGTATCTACAAAAGTAACCCATAGAAAATCATCATTATTTTTTAAAGATTTTATTTTTAAGTAATCTCTACACCAAATGTGGGGCTTGAGCCCATAATTCCGAAAATAAGAGTCACATGCTCCATCAACTGAGCCAGCCAGGTGCCCCTAGAAAACATTATTCTTAATGGTTATATTTTGAAAGATTTCTTACAGCTATGGGTATTAAAATAACTATCCCAATACCCTAGTCCTCTTTAATATTGTATCAGAGATTATAGCCTATAAAGTAATGTAAAATAATAACAGTACTGGTGATAGTAAAAGTTACAAATACCATATAATAATAATAATTACTATTACAGCATAAAATAATAATTATCACTATTATTATTATAGCAGTTTATAAGGACTCACAGAGAGAATCCTCCTAGAGTGCAATATTGTGGAATGTCAGCATGACTTTCCAGCATGCAGAAATGTATATAACAGGACTCATCATAAAAGAAAAGAGAGGTAATAGAGAATAAGTGCTTAATAAGCTTCTAGCCATCTTTCTACCATGCTTGGGAAGATCAAAGCAGATAAAGTGACAGAAATTTTAAAGTAGAATAGACAAAAATTCAGCTGAGAGTATCTCTAGAGCCTAAGGTAGCAAAGGAAAAACACAATTTGACTGCAGAACCCAAAACAGGCTTGCATTTGGGAAATATATGATACAGTGGCTGGAAGGAATAAGACCAGGATTTAAATGAAAGATTCCAGTAATCAGAAGTCAAAACATGAACTAATCAATCTCCTTATTGCATTCTACCTTATTTCATCAATCTAGCTATTAGGTACTCACCTATAAGCAAAAAACTTCAGATGATTGTTCTTTTAAAGAACTGCATGGATTGAGTCAAGGAAAGCAAACTAAAGTGCAACCTGTTTCACCAAGACAAACTCTTCTGTGTTCTATTGCTGTATGTAATGAACTACCTTGCTCTGCTCTCTTCCCAGAACACGTAGAAGCAAGCATGTCAGTCAAAAAGTACAAGCCACTTGCACATAGCTCTCACTTGGTCATCATCATGCCCACTGATTTAAACTACCTGTCACTGAAAACTTCCATTCTCCATGCCAAAGGCTGCTACCCTGTAAAGGCTTACATCATCTTATGCCTGAATTTCTGTAATACCATTCTCCTATTTTTTTTATTTTTATGGCAGCTTTATTTTTTTAAATATATGAAATTTATTATCAAATTGGTTTCCATACAACACCCAGTGCTCATCCCAACAGGTGCTCTCCTCAATACCCATCACCCACCTTCCCCTCCCTCCCACCCCCCATCAGCCCTCAGTTTGTTCTCAGTTTTTAAGAGTCTCTTATGCTTTGGCTCTCTTCCACTCTAACCTCTTTTTCTTTTTCTTTTTTTTTTTTCTTCCCCTCCCCCATGGGTTTCTGTTAAGTTTCTCAGGATCCATTCTCCTATTTAGTCTTTTGTTTCCACTCTTGCCTCTCGTCTCTCACACTAACATTAATTCACTACTTTGTGAACTTTTAAACACATACCTCAAATCACATCACTCCCTTTGCTTTAAAATCCTAGTAAGAGGCTTCCACAACATTTAAATCCCATCTAAATAGGTCACATGGCTTAGGAAACCCTGCATTATCTGGACACTGAAAACTTTTCAAACTTAACTCTTTAAAATACTCCTTCATTGGGGCACCTTGGTGGCTCAGTCAGTTAAGCGTCCGACTTCGGCTCAGGTCATGATCTTGCGGTCCGTGGGTTCAAGCCCCGCGTCCAGCTCTGTGCTGACAGCCTGGAGCCTGCTTCAGATTCTGTGTCTCCCTCTCTCTCTTCCCTTCCCCACTTTAATTCTCTCTCTCAAAAATAAGTAAAACCTTAAAAAAACTTTAAAAAATACTCCTTCTTGCCACCTCGCCCTCCAAACTTTTCTCTTTATCCATATTGGTTTCCTTTGAGGTGTCTAAACAATTGCTTTCTACCTATAGGGATTTGTAAAATGACTGAAATTTTAGCCTCACTCTCAAATCCTTGCTGAGCTAACTTCTACTCAATGTAAAAAGTAGGAACAACTCCTTTTAAAGAGACTTTATCAGGGAGCACCTGGGTGGCTCAGTCAGTTGATTATTGGACTTCAGGTCATGATCTCATGGACTTTAGCCCAGGTCATGATCTCACAGTTTGTGAGTTTGAGCCCTTCTTCGGGCTTGCTGCTGTCAGTGCAGAGCTTGCTTTGGATCCTCTGTCCCCCTCTCTCTCTGCCCCTCCCCTCCCCATGCTCACTCTCTTTCAAAAATAAACATTTTTTTAATTAAAAAAAACTACTATGGAAGGCATTCTTGAGCACTCAGATGGGCGGGGTTGCCCATTACACGTTCTGTGGAACACCACGCCATCATAGCAGTCAGCAAATTTATTATCACTTTGGATGATAGGTTCCAATGTACGATTAATTCTGTCTGCTCAAAACTATCCTAATATGACTTGTGACATCTAATTAATATTCCACAAATAGTTAACCAGCACATTCTGACGAAACTATCACAATGAAAGAAATGTCTCTTATTTGCAAGGCCAACATCTGAACTTCTCCCAGTTTATCCTGCGCAGAGCCACCTGATAAGCCTTTATCCCTCCTGCAGTTCACGTGCTCTACTTCACTATAGGGCATTGAAAGTTTCAAACATTTCTCACTTAAAAAGAAGCAAAATAACAGGGGCACCTGAGTGGCTCAGTCCTTGAGCATTTGACTCCAGTCCAGGTCATGATCTCATGGTTCGTGGGTTCAAACCCCACGTTGGGCTCTGTGCTGACAGCTCAGAGCCTGGAGCCCGCTTCAGATTCTGTGTCTCCCTCCTTCTCTATCCCTACCCCACTTGTGTTCTGCTCTGCCTCTCTCTCTCTCTCTCAAAAAGAAACATTAAAAAATTTAAAAAAAAACAAAATAATAAACAAAACATTAACAAAAACCCTCTTTCCATGTGAATGGAACGCTGACCCTTTCCTTATTTCCATAGTCATCTCTTAATACATTGGTAAACTTACTTCTTCTACTTTCTATTCTGACTCTTAATGTTTGTTTTTATTTTCATCTCTATCTTGTTCCAAAAACTTGCCCATGATTTCCATGGAATCCAATGGAATGGATTTATTTTGATGTTTGAATGCCATCCAGTCAACACTATTTGATGCTGTTCTCCATTCCCCTAACTCATTTTTAATCCAAAGACAAGGGGAATTAAAAAAAAAAAAACTTATTTATTAAGACAAGACATATAATGTATACATGTGAAGTTGGAGAAACAGTAACAGTAATTTTTAGGTCTCAGTCAGGAAATCACTTGCTCCCAGAGGCCTCTTAGATGCTGATCACCCTCTATAGTCCTAGGAATAAATTCAGTTAACAGCCAGTATCTAAATGACCACAATGAGCCTTTAGATTTTTCCTTTTACCCTTGAATTATAGTTGTCTATTTAAATGATCAAAATTTCTTATAGAGGAGGTCATGAAAAATATTATTATGTATATTTTAATTTTTATTTTTATTTTACAGCAGAGTTCCTCCATATGTTCAGCCTATTCTTTTTATTTAAAAGGTCTTACAATGACCAGATAATTATTAGTAGGCAATTCTACTTTTTTTTAAATGTTTATTTATTTTGAGAGAGAGAGAGAGAGCATGAGTGGGGGAGGGACACAGAGAGAAAGAGAGAGACAGAATCTGAAGTAGGCTCCAGGCTCTGAGTTGTCAGCACAGACCCTGATGCGGGGCCCGAACCCACCAACCATGAGATCATGACCCAAGCTGTAGTCAGACGCTCAACTGACTAGGCCACCCAGGTGCCCTGTTATGCAATCTAACTTTTGAATCTCTGGCCTGGAGTTTTTCTGTTGATACAAATGAAGCAGGATGTGACAAGTATTCTAGGACCTCACACTATATACATCAGTGTTTAAATGTCATTTGCTTCTTTATTCATTTATTCAACAAATATTCTGGCCACTATGCTAGGTACTGAGGACAGAATATCTTTTCACAGCCCCTGAAAAGATAGGATTAGGTACTGGTCCCTTTTTTGCTGATACAGCTCTGCATGAATAACCACTTGGCTTGATTTAAACAAACCGTTATGTGAACCTGCGTAAATCCCAAACAAAATGTTGAGAAATAATGACCTATTACACATTCATAACCTAATGGCCATGACCACGTAGACTACATTAAACATGTTTTAATATTTGGAATATACATATATAATATAAATATATATAATATATAATATAAATATATTTACCATATGGAATATATATAATATAAATATTTATAATATAAATATATATTATAAAATAATTTTATTATTTTTTAAAAATATTTATTATTAAAAATAATTATAATATAAATAAATATATTATTTAATGGATAATATATATATAACATATATATTATACATATAACATATTATATATCTATATTATCCGTTAAATAATAAACTCATTAAAATAGGTAAAGGAAGATAGTCTATGGGGTGCCTGGGTGGCTGAGTCAGTAAAGCATCTGACTCTTGGTTTTGGCCATGATCTCACAGTTCGTGAGATTGAGCCTTGCATTGGGCTCCATTCTAGCAGTGCAAAGCCTATTTAGGATTCTCTCTCTCCCTCTCTCTCTGACCCTCTCCTGCCCATGTTCTCTCTCTCAAAATAAATAAATCAACTTTAAAAAATAGGAGAACATAGGATATAATTATTTAAATACTGGCATGAAAAATTTTACAAATATCTTTTATTTGAAGACAAACTTAGTTTTAAGTTTTATAAAGATTTGATTCCTTATCTGTTTAAAAATATTTTCTTTCTTTCTTTCTTTCTTTCTTTCTTTCTTTCTTTCTTTCTTTCTTTCTCTCTTTCTTATGAATATAATTTATTGTCAAATTGGCTTACATACAATACCAAGTGCCATCCCAGCAAGTGCCCTCCTCAATGCCCATCACCCATTTTCCCTCTTCCCCCCCCCCATCCACCCTTAGTTTGTTCCTGTATTTAAGAGCCTCTAGTGGTTTGCCTCCCTCTATCTCTAATTGTATCTATTTTTTTCCCTTCCCTCCCCCCATGGTCTTCTGTTAAGTCTCTCAAGATCCACATATAAGTGAAAACATATGATACCTGTCTTTCTCTGACTGACTTACTTCACTAAGCATAATAGTTTCCAGTTCCACCAACATTGCTACAAATGGCAGGATTTCATTCTTTCTCACTGCCAAGTAGTATTTCATTGAATATATAAACCACATCTCCTTTACCCACTCACCAGTTGATGGACATTTAGGCTCTTTCCATAATTTGGATATTGTTGAAAGCACTGCTATAAACATTGGGGTACATGCGCTCCTATGCATCAGCACTCCTGTATCCCTTGGGTCAATTCCTAGCATTGCTATTGCTGGATCATAGAGTAGCTCTATTTTTAATTTTTTGAGGAAACTCCACAATGTTTTCCAGAATGGCTGCACCAGTTTGCATTCTCACCAACAGTGCAAGAGGATTCCTGTTTCTCCACATCCTCACCAGCATCTGTAGTTTCCTGATTTGTTCATTTTAGCCACTCTGACCAGTATGAGGTGGTATCTCAGTGTGGCTTTGATTTATATTTCCCTGATGAAAAATGATTTTAAATGAACAAAGAGGTTTATATTTTATGATCAAATTCCTAAAACATTTTCCTTAAAAAAAGTCAAAAGTACACTTTATCAACAAAACTAATCATCATGACTAACATTTATAATAGGTATCATGTATTAATATTTATCGTGCACCATTATTACTGTTTTTTTCAGATCTGTCACCTCATTCAATTCTATTAGAAATCCTGAGAAGTTTATTCAGATTTTAAAGATCAAGAACATGAGATTTATAAAGTTTAATCACATGACACACCTGGTAATTGAACCCAAATCTGTCCTACTTCATAGACCATGTTCTCAATAAATATACCACATAGGGAGATCCAAATATTCAGTATCTCTATTATTTAGCTGATTGATTACCAATATGCATCAGATTAAAATTAAATTAAATTCTGAAGATTAGACAAAATTATGTTTCTGATGCATCATGCCATTTGTTTAAATAAAATATAAATGCATGTTTTTATATGAATAAATTATATCTAGTTACATACAGAAAGAACTGGTAACAATTGATGTGAGGGACCAAGGCCAAGTAAAAAATTACATTTCCTTACAACTTACAGCCCGTTGACAAGTCCATGAGAGAGGCAGAGTGACCCTCTTCCAGGAACTCAACTGCCTTGATATTGATACTTTGCTAAGGGCAAAGGCAATATTAGCTTAACATTAGCCTGACCTCTAGGATACCATAAGCCTCCTTTAACATATGAAAATTCCTTTGGAAACATCGTTTATCTCACTCCTGAAGATATATGTTAGCAATCATCCTCCAAGCATATGGTCTACTGATTTACATCTGAAGGGTCTAATGACTAAGGGTTTATTAGACAGTAATAAATGACCTTTTCCTAACAATAACCAGCCCTTTCAAGGTCCTGGAAAAGTTGCTTCCAAAATTCCTTAGAGATTTAAAGATATCCCTGACCCCGTCCCAACCTAAATGTATATAATTGGCCAACTCTCACAACCCCAGTGCAACTCTTTTTGCCTACAAGTCCTGTCCCCATACTTTAATAAAACCACCTATTTGCACTGAAGATGCCTCAAGAATTCTTTCTTGCCCATTCCCTCTGAACCCCAACATTTCCACATTAACAATAGCTGACTCTTGTAAAGAAATAGTATAGCAGGTGGCAAGGGCATAAAAGGGGACTCACTTTTGAAATTTTAGTCCCTGGAACTTTTGAATTTTGATTCGTGGCTATTTTTTACCTACTGAGAAATTTTTTTAATTACATTAACAAAAATATGGGGAAGATGTTAAGCTTTTGAATATAAGCTTTTTCTAATGATCTGATAATCAATATTGCTAACATAGCTCCATTATACTTCAGAGCTTTGCCAGAAAATATACAGAAAATAAAAAGCAATTTGTATCTTGGAAAAAGTACCAGGACACGGGAGTCTAAAAAACCATGTTTGAATTCCTGATAAGTGGTTTGAGTCTCAGATATCAGCAATATTTAATGGAGAAAATCATTTCATTCCTAATAATGTTTATTTGTATTTTTAATCTGTAAAATGGAAATAATACACACTGCCTTTAGAATCATCATTACATTTGGTGACATAAATTTATATAAACAATATGATCCAGGGCTTACAACAAACATTTATAATAATAGTTTTTATTTTTCTCACTCTGGTAACTTGAGACTCATTATTATGGTAGTTTGATCAACAAACAAGTCAAGATAGTTAATTATGAAAAGATTACTATAAAATATTGATAATTATACAGAAAGCCACAAAGCCAAATGTGTTTATTATTTTCCCACTAAACATAAACTCATATCATATTGCTTGGCTTTAGACATATTGTACATTTTTATCAGTAGCTAACATTGTGAAATAAACATACTAAGCAAAATTCTGTCATTTGTTTTTCATATAAAATTCATAATTATATGTGTATACTTTTTTGCTTTGTACTGAAGGAAGAATTGGGGCCTTTGACTTTTGTAAGAAAACCAATTATATAGCTAAAATTATGCTACAGACACACATTATAGATACATGCAACAATGAATTTGCCCCAAATTGCTATTTTTTTCTACTCTCAATGAAAATCCAATTTCCATTTTAATGAAGTTTTCTGCAAAAACCATATATATATATATGTTTTAGTATCAAAATCTATGCAAGTTCTACTCTGTTGGTAAAGTATTTTTATTTATGTTATATCAAATCTGTCTATATCTTATAGCTTGTCCTTTGTATATAACGGTAACACTATTAACTGGCCATTAACTGGGCAAGTGCATTTACTTGTTTTGTCAGTAACAGTGAAAGTTTTGCCCTGAGCAAACTGAATTCACACATCCATTTCCTTTTGTGATAAATGGCATACTTTTGTGAGATATGAATGTTTGCAAGTCTATGACTAGAGAAAGTAATCATGCTGTTTTTGATTTAGCCAGGTCTCCATATCAGAACTGAAAATAATTTAAGATAATGAAATACTTTATAAAAACTGCATTACATAGGAGTTTAACAATAATTGAGACAAGGATGTTTTACAGAAATTAGTAATATTTAAGCTGTGCATAAAATGTTAATAAATATAAAATAGTCACTTCTGATTATTGAAAAATAATTATTTGGTATTTGGAAGAGATTTTTTTTAATATAATTTACTTCACAGAGTACACAGAAGACTCATAGACTGGTATTATTAGCTTTTGTAGTTCCTGCTGTGTTCTGCAGGACCAGAATCTCAGATTAGAGTTTAGTAACCATATTAAATAGCAACAACAGCCTTAAAAAAGCTTTTATATGATATTTTCTATGTAAAAATTTTTCCTATATCTCATTTATGCATTCATCTAACAAAATTGTCGAGCCCTAAGTAACTACAGAAGAGGTAAATGTGAATAAGACCCAGATTTGTGGACATTAGAGGGCTGAGAATATTAAAAAAAAAAAAAAAGATTGGCATACTATTTATCTAATTAGTTACATAACTGTCTATCCATAGACAACCAAACTGATTTATATAAATAATTAAGTTATTAAAGATTCCACCAGGAGGAGTAACAATAGTACTCATTAGAATTAACATTGGCAAAAACAAACAAACTAAAGCAAGTATGGCTGAGATCCCACAGTAGCATGATATTCTGAAGGAACAATTTCTCTTGAGTCTGGCTACATACACAGAATTTCTTGAAACAAGCTAAGAGAGCACACAGATAGGAAGAATGACCAATATTAGATGGAAAAAAGTTCCAAATAAAATGTGTAGTTCAGTTTAGATAGTAAACGTTTATAAACACACCCTGTAATTACAATTGCTTACATGCTTCCAGTTAACTTTCCAAACAAATTTTACTTCACAGACAAAAGGAGATTAACTAATACAATTTCCTGAAATAAAGAGTGAAAAATTTAAATTTAATCAATTACTTATTGGACAATTTTATTGTAACTCCACTATTTTCAGTATTCTTCTAGAAAGTGGAGCTATTTGAGTGAATAAATTGACAAAGCCCCTGCCTCAGGGGGCTTACCTTCTATTACAACACAGTAAAGTAAATAAATGAGACCAGGGAGTGACCAACTGATACAGAGCAAAGAGAAAAGGAGAAGATATTTAGATATTTTACTTCGATATTTTGAAAATCAACTTTCTCATGATATAATTAGTTCAGTACTTCAGAGAATTCATTATTTGGGAAGGATTATTATTATTGTTGTTGTTGTTATTATATGAACTCACATGTACTTGAGTGAAAATATTTTATACAATTATAACTAAATTAAAATTTCCTCAGTATTTAGTCATCAAATTATGAGACTATTTCTTGAATTGATTCTTGAGTTGATTACCTCTTGAGTAACACGTTGGAATAGCAAAATTTTGCAAGCTATAGTAAGCCAATGTCTATAATATGAGTATGCAATATGATTTGTGGTCAAGGAATACAGAAAATCACATATACTTTTTATTTTGGGAAAGTATCCATCTATCTATCCATCTATATATCTATAAATATATAGTAGTAAACTACACATAATATAAAATCATGTTTGTGCACTTTAAATATATACAATATATTTGCCAATTTTTCTTCAATAAAGTTTGAAAACTCATTAAATCAGCAAACAAGAGAAATAAAAATAGGTACACAATATTTATTAGTAGACCTACTTTGTACTAGAAGAGGTACATTAATAATAGAATTGTTTCAAGTGAAGAGAGGATTTTGAAAAGACTGCCATCCAATTGCCAAACTCGGATGTATTTTATACAAACTAAGAAATATATATTTGAATAAAAGTCTATTTATATTAATTTTTTTAAAACATCAATTTTTTAAAGATTTCTTTTAAGTAATCTAAGTTCAACATGGGGCTTGAACTCAAAACCTCAAGATCAAGAGTCACGTGGTCTAATGACCAAGCCACCCAGGCACCCCACCAAAATTTTTGCTACACTAATAACTAGATTTCAAGATGTTCACTGAAGCAGTTGTTTTAAAAATGAAGAGAATATACCAACTGTTAATTACATCTCTGATTAGTATTTTACAGATTGCCTCAAAATTAATTATGTGAACCCTTTTTCTTATATCAGAGGCAATTGTTTTTCTGTCTCACTTTGTCAGTTTAACTGATTTTGCCCATCAAACAATAATATATTAAAAAAATATTAATGATCATTTACATGATCTTTAACTCTTTGATTTAAATTTCTTTTTCTTTTACGGGGATGCCTGGGTGGCCCAGTAGGTTAAGCGTCTGACTTCAGTTCAGGTCATGATCTCGCACACCATGAGCCGGAGCCCTGTGTTGGGCCCTGTGCTGACAGCTGGGAGCCTGGAGCCTGCTTTGAATTCTATGTCTCCCTCTCTCTTTTCCCCTCCCCCACTCATGCCCTGTCTCTCTCACTGTCAAAAATGAATAAATGTTTAAATTTTAAAATTTTTAAATAAATAAATAAATTTTTCTGTTATATATAATGTCCTAAATTCCCAACAGGGCTTACTCTTGTCCAAGACAAGACAATCATTTTAAACTATAGTAAAGAAAAGCTACAATGTTTTCCCATTATAAATAGTATTATTACACTGTTTAGAAATGGATCTATTAAATTATCTTCAGTTCTTTCTGATAAAGTAGTCATTAATTCATGACCTAGCAGTTACCGGAATATTTAAAAACTTCATATAATAGCTTGCTGTATTCTGGACTTCTCAGAAAAGGATTCTATTGCTCCTTTTTTCTCACGCACTGGAACTGGAAAAGTACTAATTATGAAAACAAATTCAGTATTCTGAATATATTCTTCTTCAGGGCACAGATGATTGTGATCTCCAAAGAACCTTCTAAGCTCCTTCTATTCCATTTATCCTCACCATTGATCACCCATAAGGTCTACTTATTTCTATACTCTTGAGAAATAGATTTTTGGAACTATAAAATCCACCTGTCTTCTTCTGAAGCATTAGCAGTTCTCCATGAATTATGCCAGGGACTGAGATTCCCAACCCTGTGAAATTTTATCTGCGGTAGTCCCATTTTTCCATTTAACATGGTTTATTACAATACAATCAGGGCGTTTACCATTTTTCTTTGAAAATAATTCATAACATGGTATTCTAAACCACAGTTCTAATAGGAAGGAATCTAATATTTTATTTAACCACATATGAACATGAAAATCTGCATATACTAATACAAAAGGAGCATTTTTTGTTAATTCATACCAAAGTCCTATGGCAAATAATTTAAGTTTTGAAATGTTAAGAGATATCTGACTTGTATAGATGAAAATGTAACTGTAATATATTTAGAATATCAGACATTAAAATTTATCTGTTCATATTATTTAGATTCATTTCTACAGAATCTATATGTATTTTAATATCAATTTCATAGTATGTTCCCACATAACAATTTTACTAATATTGTTTCCTTATAGATTTTCCTTACAGATTTTTTATAGATTTCCTTATAGATTTTTTAAATATTAGAATATTTACTAAATTTTTAGCACATTGTTTCAAATGAGGCTACTTATATTCTCTTTTTTTTCTTTTTAGGTTTTTAACAATCATTTTTATAACATATAACTTATATACGAAGATTATATTTAGCTTATTTACCATTCACTTAAACAAAATATGTGTATGTCTACAAATAAGAAACATAAATCTGATAAAATATGTTTATATGGAAGACATCTGAAATATATGTGTCTATCCTCTATCTTCAATTCAGACAACTAATTTATGGAAAAATAAAATCTCTCAGAAGGTTAGCTGAGAGAAAAGATATATGATGCTATCATTTGAAAGACGCTTTTTGAATGTAGCAAGGTAAAACAAGTACAGAGTGCTAGAAAGGTTTAAGTGATTGTGATTCTCCATATCCCACTTCTTCCTTCCAACATTGTGGGTGAAAGTTTCAATTAGATAAGATCTTTACTTTAGGACAGGAAAGTATCAAGAAGCAGCTGTGTGGTCTGTGGATTCCTGAAAGGAGGGAAAAGCAGAAAGAAGGAAACAAGTCTATGGTAGTTTGAATAATCCGATTTGGGGCCCAAATCTAAGGAAAGGAAATCTAATTTAGTTGGGTCAAGTCTGAGAATTTTTGCCTCCCTCAAAGACTCAGAGTCTAGACCTGGGAAGCTAAAGAAAAAAAAAAAACTCATTAATGAAAATTAATATTATTATTATTTCAAAACCTCAGTAAAAAGTAGATGAATTCAAATTCAAATGACAGGAGTCTGGTTCTTTTCCTTTGTCACTTTCTTACAATTAGACACACAGCATGTTGTAACCTCCATCACTTTTTACCCCTAACTGTGGTCATGACAATCAGTGTCAGTCACTAATTATTGGGTTGCGCATTGCTTCAAACTCAAGACAAAGGACCTTACAGGATTATTGTCTATTTCTCTTCACAATCCTAAAATGCCTGACCTCATCATAGAGAATAATTTCAACTATCTACATGTGACTGTATTAGGAAAGAGTATCCATATTCTTATTCATGACATTTACTATGCAGCCAGTATTGAAACTTGTATTGCCTTTTATAAAAAGCCACTATCACCTTCCATTTAGTTTAAAAAGTATGTATGTAAGATTAGTGCTATCCAGGGGCACCTGGGTGGCTCAGTCGGTTAAGCGTCCGACTTCAACTCAGGTCACGATCTCACGGTCCGTGAGTTCGAGCCCCGCGTCGGGCTCTGGGCTGATGGCTCAGAGCCTGGAGCCTGCTTCCGATTCTGTGTCTCCCTTTAATAGTCACTAACTGTTAGGAGGCCTATTCTATACCATCATTTTCTGTATTGCTAGATTTTTATGACTTTAATTTGATAATATAACATCAGGGCACTGATCACTTAACAACCAGGTATAACCCTTAACAAGTCTCTCAACGAAAGTACTTGGTCCAATCTTATTTTCATTCTATCATGGAGATGAAGGACCAGTTGGGAGATTCAGGAATTCCTCACTAAATAGTCAGATAGCTCAATGAGTCATAGTTGGTTCCTTTAGAAGCTTAAAAAAAAATTCCTGATGGAGATATCAGGAAAACCCTTGCTCTGGCAAAGGGGAAATTTTCATTAGAATAGATTCTGTTTTCTAGGAGAATTATCTTATTCATTGTTCTCTGACTCTGTCTTTTGGGGATTCCTCCCTGTCCAGTAACTGCTAACCACATCTGACAAAGGTTAATTTAGAAAGTTCTGAAAGGGATATACAGTTTTACAACCTCTGCAATGCTGGGATGAATTTTGGCATCCATGTATTGGATTTGCAAGTCTGTCTCCCCAAGAACTTATGAGGCAAATGCTTAACACAGTGCCTGGAATGAAAAGACAATCAATGATTGTTTCCTTGCCATTATTTTGGATGAGAAAGTGTTGTTTTTCACATCTTGTTATATCTATGAATATTTTGTAATCACATTTTTGCTTCAAGAGGGGAAAAAAAAACCCTGCATCTACACTGGCTGAACTCCAGTTGAATACGAACTGTTGTAATAGACCAGTAACATGAACTGTAACATAAAACAATGAATATATGAGAAGTCAAACAGTGCTACTTTTACAAACTCTAATTTGAAGGGCACCTAGGTGGCTTAGTTGGTTGAGCATTTGACTCCTGATTTTGGCTCAGGTCATGATCCCAGGGCTGTGGGATCAAGCTCTATATCAGGTTCCGTGTGGTGCCTGTTTAAGATTCTCTCTCTTCTCCTCTGCCCCTCTCCCTCCTTCTTGCTCTTCTCAAAAAAAAAATCTAATTTGAATAATACAATCATTGGTGTTGCAGAAATGTTGTCACTCTTTCTAAAATGAGAATATAAAGAGGTTTGCACTTAAGGCAAGAAGATCTGTAATTCTAAATGGCAAAAAGATTCAAACATTTACTGAATATCACAGAGTAAAGAGAGAACATATTAAAAAAATAAGCTGAGCTGTAAAATAAGACATAGATTTTTCATTTTAAAATTGTGGTGTCCTCATCTACATGGTCAACTAATCTTCAACAAACCAGGAAGGAATATCAAATGGAAAAAAGACAGTCTCTTCAACAAATGATGGGAAAACTGGACAGCAACATACGAAAGAATGAAACTAGACCAGTTTCTTACACCATACAAAAAAATAAGTAAATAAATTCAAACTGGATGAAAAAGCTAAATGTGAGACAGGAAACCATCAAAATCCTAGAGGAGAAAATAGGCAGCAACTTCTTTGACATCTATCATAGCAACTTCTTACTAGATATGTCTCCTGAGGCAAGAGAAACAAAAGTAAAAATAAACTACCAGGACTTCATCAAGATAAAACGCTTCTGCTCAGCAAAGGAAACAAAAAAACTAAAAGGCAACTGACTGAATGGGAGAAGATATTTGCAAAAGACATATCTGATAAAGGGTTAGTTTCTAAAATATATTAAAAACTAATAAAACTCAACACCCCAAAACATATAATCCAGTTAAGAAATACACAGAAGACATGAATAGACATTTTTCCAAAGAAGGCATGCAGATGGCTAATAGACTGATGAAAAGATGCTCAATATCACTCATCACCAGGGAAATACAAATCAAAATCATGATGAGATACCACCTCACACCTGTCAGAATAGCTAAAACGAACAACTCAGGAAACAACAGATGTTGGTGAGGATGTGGAGAAAGGGGAACCCTGTTACACTGTCGGTGGGGATGCAAACTGGTGCAGCCACTCTGGAAAACAGTGTGGAGTTTCCTCAAAAAGTTAAAAATAGAACTACCCTATGATCCAGCAATTGCACTACTAAGTATTTATCCAAAGGTTACAAAAATGCTGGTTCAAAGGGGCACATGTACCCTAATATTTATAGCAGCACTTTCAACAACAGCCAAATTATGGAAAGAGCCCAAGTGTCCATCAATTGATGGATGGATAAAGAAGATGTGGTATATATATACATACATACAATGAAATATTACTCAGCCATAAAGAAGAATGAAACCTTGCCATTTGTAACAACATGGATGGAGCTAGAGTGTATTATGCTAAATGAAATAAGTCAGAGAAAGACAAATACCATATGATTTCATTCATATGTGGAATTTCAGAAACAAAACAGATGAACATAGAGGAGAAAAAGAGAAAGGCAAACCATAAGAAACCCAACTACAGAGAACAAACTGAGGCTTACAGGAAGAGAGGTGGGCAGGTGAATGGATTAAATGGGTGATGAGCATTTGTTGTTATAAGCACTGAGTGTTGTGTGTAAGTGATGAGTCACAAAATTCTACACATAAAACTATTATTAAATGAACTGTAATTTAAAGAAAAACTTGCAAAAGAAAAAAATAAAATAAAATCGTGGTGTCTTTATTTTAAAACTGAACGTGTAAATCCTAGAAAACACTTGTGTGGTGTTTATTAAATTTGGTGTGTAAAAAATACAATAGGATTCTAAGGTATTTGCTCTGTTTTAAATTGCTTATGTGGTCCTTTGTGGCTTTTCATTATAGCCCTGTTGCCATTCAAGCAGCTAATTAACCTCTATTATTAGGTGCCTTCTCCACAAAAGTACCCTCTGCTTTATATTTAATTACCTTTTTCAAATCCTGGAACCATAGGGCTTATAAGATGATAAGGGCAAATAACTATCTATGGAGTAGAAAGCATATACTTTACATGGAGTAAATGCCTATTTAACACTAAGGCATGATTATCTCAATTATTAAAAATAAATAAAAATAAAAACAGCCAACTTAAAAAAAAACATTTAGCACTAAATACCTTTTGTACAAAAAAAATCTAGGAGGAAATGGCTACTTGGTGTATATCTAAAAACATTTATGTCCCCTGTGAATTGATAATGAACTATAAAAACATATTCAGCCAAAATATTTGATTTTATGTAAAATGGTAATGTCTATTAATTCCATTTTTGTCAAGTACTTATTCATAATACTGTAATAATCGTCAAGCTTAAGAACCCAGTCACTTAAAATACATAGAAACCTTGTGTATAAATGTAGGTGTTCATATGCAACAAGTTACTTTGATATTAATTCTGATTCAGTAGGAAATAATTTAGTAGCCTACCACAACTCTGTATTAAATACAATATTTGATACATAAACTGTTCATATAATCATAAGATAGGCATCACTGTTTGCCCTGAAAATGAATCAATGTATGCCTTAATTATAATACTAATATTATTTGTAATGATCCATTTGAAATTTATTTATGCTAGTAAGACAGTTTTTATGGAAGAAAGCTACATGATTAGATTTTTTTTTCTTAAAATAGTATCCTTGACTACAGTGCAGAGAATTGTTTGTGAGTTAACAGGTGGAACGGGAGTTTAGGGACACTCTCATCATAGATCATTGTGAGAGGATGTAGAAACATAACCAGTGCCAGCCATGCAAAATATTTAGAGGGTAAAGCTGATTTGATGTTGTATCAGACATAGGAAGTGAAAGAAGGGAAGTGTGATAAATAGCTCCCCGGCTGGCTTGTAGAACAAGATGAAAGATGGTGTCCTGTTTGTTGGAGGGGCTATTGGAAAAAAACAAAACAAACAAACAAACAAACAAAAAACAACTAAGTTGTATTGGAAAAACATGAGTTCATTTGGTTGGCTGAATCTGAAGAGCTTTTATGGCTATGTATCCCAACTCTCCCTAAACATGATCATCACATAGGAAGCTTTTGAAAATACCTCTAAATGTTCTGATTTAATCTTTTTCTTTTTGGGATAGATATCATATGTCAATAATTTTTAGAAGCCCATTAATGATCTAATCCAATGTAGATAACCAGATGTTGTAGAAATGTAAACTCTCATGCATATTGCTTAAGTATAAAAATCTAATAAAATATTAGAATATTAAATATGTAAAATGAAATTATGAAAAATTTATGGTAATGAAGAACCCTTTTTTCTAGTAAGAAACATAATATTAGCCAAGAATTTCATAAATATGTTGCTTTTTTTTTTCTACCTGGAGGATTTCTGTATTAGTTTTTCAAAATATTTTCCTCCATTGGTAATGCTGAATATTGGATTCACTTCACATAAGTTTCTTCCTAAGCATGGAAATGTCTTTTCTCTTCTGGAATTGATGTTTTCTGTTTTAACTCCCAAATCTTGTTTTCTGGTATTTTTCTCATTCTTTCATTTCATTATTAATAGTTTCAATCATGTAAAAATATTTCTTATGGTCTTATCCTTTCCTATGTTGCTATTAGTAAATTCACTCATAAGCTATTGCTTTCATAACTGAATTTTACATCAGGTATAGCTTTTGGAAATATTTAATTCTACTCTGACTTTTATCATATAGTCTACATTAAAAGAATGCCATAGTGTTTGCTGTTAATCATAGATGAAAAATAGCTTCTACAACATTTAATGAAATACATTTAATACTTTTACCTCATGGCATATAATGTGTCTTGCCAATGGAGTTAAATTAGTTCATATTGGTTTATTCATTAGTTCACCGTTTGGTTAAATTAATAAGTTAATGTTCAATCAATTGTAAAACTATAATGATTCCATTACAATAATTTATGACTGTTGAAGAAATATCAATGAGACTGAACCTTTCAATTTTATATGTATAAATATTTATATATACACATACCACACATACAATTGTTTAGCACATTATATTAATGTTTAAATATAATAAATATATACAGTATTTTAGAACATCTCAAAGATACATGTATGTATATACATACATATTTATAAATAATTAGAAGGAAACACAGATTGTTTGAAATGTTTTTTTTTATGGGACATAATGTATGTAGATCTATTATATAAACTAACTAGAAAATGACACTATGAAGGCAGGGATTAGATGCCACGTCATTGCCATTTTTGCATTCCCAGTGAGTGATGCAGTGCACAGAGGAGGTACATAGTAAGTATTTTCTCTATCACACCAGGTTTCAGAATTAACCTGCTAGTAGGTTTTTATACCAATATAATAGGATACCATCAACACCAGCTCTAAATACAATAATTAATTTTTCCCATTCTAAAATGATTCAAATCTTGGCATAAAAGTGTTTCTATTTGAAAAACATACATTTTTTTCAGGATGCACATATAATGATTTACCTGCCTTCATGAATCACAAAATAATAGATTGTTGAGGTTATGAATATTTCACATGCCAGCACTTGTGGATCAAAATATAACTCAACTGACATAATATCTGAAAGGTCTACACAATTTTTTTTCATGTTTCTCATTAATACACTATGATGCAAAGTCATTGGCAATGCAAATTCTTCATCATAAAATGAAAGATTAAATCAAATAAAAATGCAGTGTTAACTTTTAAAACCCATGTTTTAAAAATAAACATTCCACTGTCGTTTATGAGGCATCAAATAAAATAGTCGCAGGAGCATCATCATAAATGTGACTTCACAGGAGTTAAAGTCATAAATTCCTTTCCAAACATTTTATGAGGCTAAAGAAATAGCAACTGGTACTTGAGAAGGCTGGAAATTCTTGTGTGACAAGAATTACTGATCATTCTTTAGTATCTAATGGATTATATTTAATAAATGTCTATCGCTCATTTTCACCTCACACAGAAACAAAGCTCCTATCAATATGAAAACATGTTTAATATGTAGCATTCAAATAATTTAACCTAACATAGTTCCACGATAGGGAGGGTATGGGCTCTTTCAACATTAAACATAATGCTTTTGTTTCTAAGTTGCCCCTTTCCCTACTCCAGTTATTGGATAGTGCTTAACATGAATATCTGAGTACTTGCTGCCCTTCTCCATTTATTCAGCATTATCTAACAATGACCAATAGAAAGTTGTGAGTGTTTAGGACAGTACCTTACATTAGCCATAGGATTCTCTGAAAGGTAATTCTAAAAATCTGAAAGCTTTGTTCCATACTTTATCATTATTTGCACGCAATGAAATGTAATGTGTTTTGATGGCGCTCAACAAACTGACTTTAATCTTATTGTTTATTGAAAATGCATTCTACCAAAAAAGAATTCTTCTTTTATAGGATTAGGACCTAATAAAAAATGTATTCTATCCTTTGTTACTTTAAAATATAGCATCACAATTTGAATTTTGTTAGAAAAGCCTATCCATATTTTTTTACTTAAAAAATAAGTTTTGATGTATTTTCTTCTGTTTATTCACCCAAGTAAATTTTATTATCACTTTATCAATTTACATTGAAAAATTATATTGACTGACATATTAAAAATCTTCAGAATTTCAGAGCTTAACATTTAGGAAGATGTTTTTCTCTCCATTGATTTAGATCTTATTTTATGTTTTCATTAATATCCTAATAAAATTTTTAGATATTTGCTGCTTATTTACTCCTAAACATTCTGTCAATTGTATTATTTAAAAGGTACTTTTTCTCATATTTTGTCATGAGGTTTTCCAGTTCCGAAAACTGAAACTGATTTAAATGCATTTATCTAGTTTCTTTTATCTGGTCACCTTACTAGCTTCCTTTTTGTTTGAATACTTTTCTTCCTGGTTGATTTTTTTTTTTTTTAGATTTTCTACTTAAAATTCTCTAATTTCTGAAAGCAATGACATGTTTATTTCTAATCACTCTCTCTCTCATATATATATATATATATATATATATACATATATATATATTTTTACATGTTGATAAATATATTTTCGTATAATCACCTTTTCCAATTTTTAAATGAGAGAACAGTGTCCAATAGGCTTAAAAAACACTGTCTTATTTCTGCATATATAATTTTGTTCTGTTTATGTAATGTTCCATGACAAATCACCCTAAAACTTAGTGGTTTAAAACTATAAAGAAATCATTTTATTACTTTTCATAATCTTTATGGGCCAGAAATTCAAGAGGGCCTTGACCAGGTGTTTCTGTCTTAGGTCATTATCTAATGTGGTTGCAGCCAGATGCTGGTGCCCAGGAGCTGGAGGAGTGGGGGCAGGGAAGTACTTAGCTGGAGGCTGGCTACATATCTCTATTTTATAGCCTCTATGTGTGGTCTCAGCATGAGCTACTCTGGGCTCCTCTAGGCATGGCATCCTCAGAACAGTTGGATTGCTTACTTGTTACCTGGTGGCTTCAAGAATGAATATTCCAGAGAGCAAGGCAGAAACTATCACTTTTCATGACCTAGCCAAGAAAGACAGGTCATATCATTTCCAAAGAACTTTATTTATAACAATCAAAGTTCATTCACATTCATAGTAAGGAACACAGATCCCACCTCTGGATGAGGTGATTGTCAAGTAATTGAGAGCCACATTTTTAAAATAAGAATTTTGGCATTGTGTAAGATTTTTGCCATTGAATAAATTATTGAATAAATATTCTTTATAAGATTGAGAAAAATTCCTTCTATTTTTAGTTGATTTGAATATTTTCATTTCTTTTAATTAGAATGTGTTTTAAAATTTCTATCAGCATCTATCAATATAATATATTTATTTCATTCCAAAATATTTAATGTTAACCATAAGCATCCATGATAGATCCTGAATACAAGGAAATGAAAGAGGCAAGGTCACTATCCTTCAGCAGCTGAGACATGCCAAACATGCTGAATCATTTCAATTATTATTTATAACCACAAACTTCCTGTTGGTTAGAGAACTACCTAACTATTTTACACTTTGCTGAGAAATTTTCTCTTACACTTAGCCTATTCACCCTTGTATTCCTCCTTCAGACTTCAAAACTCCCAGTCTTGGCTATCAGTTAATAATCTTGGTTCCTATTTTACTGGGCAGCGGATGGGGATTAGAGGTGTGTGTCAGGGGGAGCTATCAGTAGACATATGCTGTATCATGTTTGCAAAAATTTCCATAAATCTCTACCTCCACGTTCCATTTTCCTTATAGTTACAATGGATAAATTATTTCTGCTACTCTTTTCTTCTTCATTTCTGTACTAGAACCTATTCCCTGACCTACCCAAATATTATGATCCTTCAGTTAATGTCACTGTACTCAGATTATAAAATTTTTGTTTGTCTACTGGATCATCCTTATCAGAATAGAAATACAGTATTGTATCTCTCATTTTAAAATAAAGTATATGAATCCATATGTTCTTCCATTTACTGCTCTTATTCTCCTTATAGTAAAACACTTTGAAGGGCTTTACTAAACTAAGGTTTTGACTTTCTCTGATGCCATTCACCTTTGGATCTATAGAAATCTGTATTTTCCCTTATACACCACTGAAGTTGTTTTGGATAAGTCAGTCGTATGTTGTTGAATTCAATAATCATTTCTAATCTTTAATTTTGAGAGAGAGAGAGCACACACGAGTGGTGGAGGGGCAGACAGAGAGGGGGACTGAGGATCTGAATAGGGCTCTGCACTGATGGCAGTGAGCCTGATGACAGGCTTAAACTCAGAAACCATGAGATCATGACCTGAGCCAAAGTATGAAGCTCAACCAATTGAGCCACCCAGACACGCCCATAGTTATTTCTTAGTTTTCACATTAACTTACTTCACTGTAGCATTTAACACAGTGACCAGTTTTTGAAAGATTTCCTTCACAATTTTAATGTCATCAGAGTGGATTAATTGCTCACCAACTTATTTTGTCTTATATACTACTAAAAATGTAGAAGCTTCAATTTATTTGAGCTTCTGAACTTATTTTGGTAAAAAAAATGAATTTCAGGAACAAAATGATCCTTATGAAAAATACATTTCAAGCAAAACATGTTTATACCTAAGCCTAAAACATAGCTAATATTCATATTTCTCTCTTTCATAAATTTAATTAGGAAGGTTTCCATTAATATCCCTAATTGTTATTAGTTACATTAATATGGATTTAACTATTTGTAAAGATATGTTAGAATTCCCCCATTCACCTTCTGGTTGGGAACAAAAGTATTAGAAGTAGTCCTGCAATCCATTTTCTTCCTTTATCAGGAACAGCCAGGTAAAGTAAGAAAGATGATCTAGTCAAATCCCCTTATAAGATGCTAATGATACACCTCCTGAAAAACATTAATGTTATTTACTAGTAGAGCTCCCTATCTGGTCTGTCTAGGTTAGATTACGTTAAACCAACCCTGGATTTATGGGGCATGGCTTCCCAAAATTTTTGTGTAAGCTATGTGATTATTGGAGTAAAGAAAAATGAAAGTATCTTATCACTGAGATAGATCCCTTTTGTGTAAGTGAGTACTACATAGCCTCTCAGAAACTTCATATGTTAAACCGGGACCAAAAACCATTCAAACACGGCAAGAAAAAATCTGGGAGAGGGCAATGAAATACTGAACTCTGTGCTCTTCCTGTCCTTTGCAATTACTCATATCAATAAAATTATTAGAATGTTTGGAATTGGTAAGATTTTTGATTCTCATGCATCTGATTTGACAATTTGTAACTTCATGGTATTTAACCAACTTTGGTGTCAATTTTTAATCTTGCTATAATTTCAAGTCTTCATAAAGATACAAGAATAGTATAAGAAACTCCTGTATACCCTTTAACCAGGATTGTTTATGTTTGCCCCTCCCCATAGAAATATATATACATACACACACACATATACAGTTCATATATATTATATATTAAAATTAAATACAAAATGAAGAGCAGACTCAAAAACTGCCTGAGCAAACAAAACTAATTATGTCACATAAGCAAATCTTAATTTAGCTTATTCTGCAAAATAATTAAAACTTAACTGGATTGCTTCTTGTAAATGCTTCTAAAAGTCATAAACAATCTGTTCCCCCAAAATGGCATAAGGTAAGCACTTTTAACCAATTCTATCACTAAATAACCTGCCACTAGAAAAACTTTGATGCTATAACCAATCATTTTATAAAAAACAAACAGCCTCTGTATTTTCACTATATAAGCTGCCTTGTAACAATATATCTCTGAGTCTCATTCCACTGTTGGTTTGCAGCTCCAAGGTTGCACACTGGTTTGGTGTGCAAAGTAAACTCTTACTAATTACTATTTTATTAACCTGGTGTTTTTAGTTTTCCTTTTGCTGGATTTTTGACATACATATGTAGTTTATATGTATAATTAACTTTTTGAGAGTATGATGAAATCAATGTCATATTAATGATAATAAAACAATACTGGCCTTTTCACTGTATTGACATTTATATTAATAATGCAAAAGTGATACTGAGTAACATTGTTGGTATCTCATCACAAAATCAAAGAAGTAGCACCAAACTGTAATAGTAATCATTGTATTCTCCACTACCATAAATTTGCAGGGAGAAAAAAAAAGTCCATTTTACTTAAGAATGTCCTTGATGAAGCAATAAAAATTGTTAAATTTATTAAATCCCAGCCTTTGAATATTTCTTTTTAATATTCTGTATGATGAAGTGGGAAATAGGTATATAGCTCTTCTGATGCATATAGAGGTATGATGAATGTCTTCAAAAGAAGCACTTGTACATTTCTTTGAAGTATGAAAACTAGTTGCTTTTTCATGGAATATTTTTGCTTGGGAGAATCCATGACAGACAAACTATGGTGACTCTGGCTTGAGTATTTGGCAGATATTTTCTTATATATGAAGGCACTGAATCTGTCAGTTCAAGGAAATTGGTAATATGTGTTTCCAATGATAAAATTCAGGCTTCAAAGATGAAGTTACAATTGTTGGCAACTTGTATCCACCACCATGACTTTGATATACTCCAAAGCTTAAAGACTTTCAGGAGAAAACAGTGGTGACACAATATTTTATAATAAAATATGTCTGCATTTGGAATAGCAATAAAACCTCAGTTAACCATTCATACCTAGCATAATTATTGATAGGTTTGCAGTTCAGTTTAACATTTTACTATTTCTCCTCTACTTGTGCAACATTTTTTTTTCTTTTTCTGTATCTGCCTCTCATTCCTACATTGTCTTAAATGAGTATTCTTTCTTATTATATTTCCTCTATTGGCAATTTAGCTAACACCTTTGCATCAATTTTTTTTCCCTATTAGGTGTTAGGATATGCATCCTTAATTTATTATAGTCTATTTAGAGTTAATTTTGTACTTATAATTTGAAATAAATACCTTGTAAGCTGTATATCTATTTTACCCTCTGACACTCTGTGCTATTTTTGTCATATATGGCATATCAATATATATATAATGTAAAATATATCATTATAATGTATATTATAAACTCTAAGCTTTCAGAGCATGTAATACCGATTTAACACTAATAGTAAGTAATTAGGGGAAAATGCAAATTAGAAAATGAAGGAACTAATTTATCCATTAGGAAAATGTTTAGATGCTCTTGATAATATAAATTCTGTGGTTAACATTTACAATTTATCTATCTATGGAGCATAAAATTATTATAGTTCTGTAAATGATAAAAATGTTAACAACTGAGATATTATAAATACATATAGTGTTAAATCTGACAGAAGGTTGCAGTGGGAAGGGTGGAGTATTAAATTAGAATACTAACACATTTATCTCAAATAGAAATGATTAGTGATATTTTTCGAATATAATGTGACAAGACATGTAAATCCAACAAAAAATACACTATAAGGCTTTTGGTTTCTCAGAAGTGGAGAGATAATGGGGAATTGGAAACAAATATATATCTTTTAATTCTTATAATGTTTTCATGAAAAATGGATATATATTGCTTCAGAAATATCAGGAAATAGGAGCATAAAGATAATATTTAAATCTTTGAAAGTGAATACCAGTAAAACAAACAAACAAACAAAAAAAACCAAAAAACAAAAAAAACAAACCCTGCCACTGATTAAAAAGAGTTACTTCTAGGAGCAGAACTAGAAGTAGAGAAGCACTGGGAAGGAGATTGTTGCTTTTCATGTCTTCTTATTGATTTTTCCAAACACCTTTGCCATGTGTTTGTATTAGTTTTCCATTGCTACTATAATAAGCTACCACAAACTCAGAGGCTTAAAACAACTCAAATTTATCATCCTCCACTTCTGCAGTGTAGAAGTCCAACATGCCTCAGTGGATTAAAAACAAATTGTTGACTGGGCTGCATTCCCACTGGAGGCTTTGGGGGAGAATCCGTTTCCTTGCCTTTCCCAGATTTTAGAGGCTTCCCTAGATCCTTGGCTTATGGTCCCCTCCCTACATCTTCAAAGCATTCAATGTTGTATTTCTCTAATCATCCTTCAGTAGTCATAATTCCTTTGGACTCTACTATTCTGCCTCTCTCCTCCACTTTTAAGGACCTTCTGATACACTGGATTCACCTGGATAACACAGGATAATCTTCAGTTGAACAGCAACCTAATTCCTCCTTTCCATATAAACTAAGATATTCACAGAGATTAGGATGTAGGCACCTTGGAGAAAGCCATTACTTTGTCTCACACAGTATTATTACCCAATGTGAATATTAAAATAATATCAAAATAATGTGCTTAATTAATAACATTCACACATAACTATTCTTGACTTATCTTCATATTTCTTTCAGGATGGTCTGTATCATGCAAATCACCTACATCAAAATCACCTGCACTGGATCATGCCCCTGAGTCCACACCTACCTTTAACAAATGAGACCTTTGAAAACAGATGCCAGTAGTCTGGATTTTAATAAATACCCGAAATAATTTTAACACGCATCAAGGTTTGAAGTCTGCCAATTTAGCCCACTGAAAAGAGTTAAGGAAACAACTTCGGTTTAGGGAATTAGGAAGTAATGGGGCACAAACTAATGTGAATTATTTGTCCTTAAACAGGAAGCTCAGAAGAGTTTGACAATTCAATAAGTATCAAGATAAGATTTCCTAGAAGAATATAAACAGCAAGTAATAAAGGGATTCAAAAACAGTTTACAATATCTTGTACATATTAGTTGTAAAAGGTTTAATGAATGAATGTTGCTGAATGATGAATGTTGTTGAACGATGATAACCATTGAAAAAGAGCAGAAATAAAATAAAACAAAATATATTCTGGGGAAGTTTGATGATTAGGGAAAGACACAACTGAATACATAAACAACTGATCCCAGTATAGATTAGTAACAGGTACATAATCTCTTCTGAGAATTATTTGCTACTTTTAACACTTATAATATACATTTTACATAATGTATGAAGAAACTTAAGCCAACTAAATTGTGTCACATATAAAATACATGTTTTAATTTATAAGAAATAATCAGTGAAAATTTTAAACAGTAATATTCCTGTCTCCCCTTTCTTGTTTATGCATGGAAAGTCTGGCCATAGTAACTATACTTAATGAACAATCATTAATCACCTAGTGGCAGACACTTGCAATAAAAGCTGAATACATGGGAAGAATTTCAAAGTGACTCTAAGAATTGCCCTGAAACTTCAAGTTCTTTGAAGTGATGGAAAAGTTCATAAAGACACTGAATGCAGAAAAGTAAAAATGCAACTTTAAACTGTGACCAAGTCATAAAGGAAATGGTTTCTTCATTTATCCTTTTGGGTCTCTTAAGCTTTTACTCTAATGGGCTCTCTGTATCTCTAGTGCAGAATTTATAACAGCTTTAAATTAATGTCTCTGTGATCAAGTCTAATTTTTCCTCCTAGATTATTTTCTGCTTATGGGCAGAGATCCTCTCGCTCCCCCTTTCTCTCTCTCTCTCTCTCTCTCTCTCTCTCTCTCTCTCTTTTGTGACTCTCATGCCCAACAGAGTACCCAGCACAATAAATGTTGAATAAAGGACTGAAGCACGTGTATGAGACAAACAAAAAAAACAAAAAAAAAAAAAAAAAAGGAAAGGAGAATGGCTATCTTTTAAAAGCTCATTTCTTTTTTTTTATTTATTTATTTTTTTATTTTTGGGACAGAGAGAGACAGAGCATGAACGGGGGAGGGGCAGAGAGAGAGGGAGACACAGAATCGGAAACAGGCTCCAGGCTCTAGGCTCTGAGCCATCAGCCCAAAGCCTGACGCGGGGCTCGAACTCACGGACCGCGAGATTGTGACCTGGCTGAAGTCGGACGCTTAACCGACTGCACCAAGGCAGCTATACATTCTCATTTTTTGGCTTGTTTGTTTGTACCTCATTGTGGAATATTTTAAATTAAAAGAAGTCATATGTTAATAATTATATAAGTGCAAAAGGAATATTTTCCTTGGGAAAGTATGGTTTGCAAAAGCACTGAAAACTTGACTTCAACAAGCTCATTAAAGTTAACATATTATTTTAATGGTACAGACTCATATTAAAGAAGCCAATATATTACTAAGTAGGATTAACAGAAAGAGGTCTAATCCTCCAAATATAATTCCAATGAAGTAAAAAATAATAATGCTCAGGATTAAGTAAAGAGGTTATTAGGAATTCATGGCCCTAATAATCTGTTGATAATATGATTTTCTTGAAATCAATGCATTATATACTGCACTACAATACATTGATGGGAATAATATTTTATTACATTTATTTTTAAGTGTATAAGATACTTTTAAAAACAAAAGGGATTTCTGTTGCATTTTTAGTATATCCAAGAAAAATGATTTTAAAGTATATAGTATAGGGAATACATGCTAAATAAGGAATTCAAACTCAGGATTCATTCACTGTTTTAGTCATTAACTAAATATAGATTGAATGTCTCTGTAAAGAAGTCACTGTAGAGGCTCCTGGGTGGCTCAGTTGGTAAAGCGTCCAGCTCTTAATTTCAGTTCAGGTCATGGTCTCACAGATGCTGAGTTCTAGCCACAAGTTGGGCTCTTTCTCTCCCACCCCCCTTTTCCCCTCCCCTGCTCGCACATGAGCTCTCTCTGTCTCTCAAAATAAATAAACGTTAAAAAAAAAGACATCACTGTAAATATCCAGCTACTTAAAATGAGTTCAAATATGCTAGCTAAAGAAAATGACACTCCAACAAACCAAAATTTTAAATGTGCATGCTGAGCAAACTCAGTAATATTGGTGGGATGTCCTAAACAGGAGTTTCGACCAGAAGTTGGGCTGAATATAGGGAGTGGGAAAAGGGAATAATATTCTTATAATATAATTTTAATCGTTGAGGCAGTAAGTAGTACTAGGTACTGTTTTATATTCTCAACCTTTCTTTGCAGTTAAGTATTGTACCTCGTTTTATCCATGGATTCTGCTATTACTGAAATTTGTCACTTTTGGTTTCACAGAGCTAAGAACTATGTGTTTCCTAAATTTCGCTTACTCTGCCACATTAACGTTACAATCCATGTGTTCAGATGGGAATATAATCTTGGGGAGGAGCCTAGATTTCCAATTCACTAAGAACACAATGTTTCTATCAATACAGATAGATACTGTCAGATACTATATGAACGAGAAATAAACTTTTAATGAAAATTTCTCTTATGACCTAATACAGGAGAATATCAAGAAATAGTATCAAGTATTATATAGGTACCTAGTGAGGTTAATTCTAGTTATACATTATCAGTTTAAAACTTGAAAATTGCTCAGTGTAATTCTCCACATTTACAAAGAAAATAAGGAAAAAAATATCCTGACCTATGCAGAAAATAAATTTGACTAAATACAACATGCAAATAATAATTTTTAAAAAAGCTTCTAACCATACTAGAAATAGAAGAGAACTTTTTTCATCTAATTAAGACTATGTATAAAACCTACTGTATTTTTTTTTACCGAATGGTGATATGCTGAATTATTGAGAGTGTTCCAAAATAGAAAAACTAAAATAGGAAATGAAGCAAGGATGCCCACTATTACCCCTTCTATTTAAAATTGTAATGGAATCTCTACCCAATACAACAAGCCAAGAAAATAAATGAATAGCATAAATAACAATAAATAAAAGAATACAATTAGATACCTAAAAAACAATTAAATAAGGAATCTACAGACAAACTTAACATAATAAATATTTGACTTAGCAATGTCACTGGATATAAAGCCAATAGAAAAAAATGTTTATAAATAATATCATTAAACAAAGTATCATAAAATGTTACTATTTACATAGGATGAAAAAAATCATCTAGTCTAGAAACAAAATATTGACAAATAATATATAAGATCTATACACTAAAACCTCTAAAACATTAAATGTGGTGGTAAACAATAAGTCTGTGGTTGGAAGACTTTATTTTTCTTTCAATTGATCTATAGGTACAATACATTCCAGATCCAAGGTTTTTTTCTTTCCTTTTTTTTTTTTTTTTTTTACCAAAAGTGATAAGCAGAATCTAAAATGTATATGAGACTGAAGAGCGCTAATATAAGCAAGGCAATCCTGAAAAGAGAGAAAGAATAAAGCTAGAGAATTTATAGTATCAAACACTGGGCCTATTACAAAGTAACGGTACTGACCAATGAAATATAAGAGAGTACAGAAGTGGTATCACAAGTATATCTTACCTAAACAATGACAAACGCAACACAGTGGTGCAGGGTCAGGAGTAGGGGAGAGCAGTGTGGGAGTAGGGGATAATGTTTTTTAAATGCTATTGAATCAATAGGATAAAAAAAAAAAAAGTATATTGCTCCTAGCTTACACAAATAATGCCAGACGGACTGCAAGATTCCAAACTGAAAGGTAAAAATACAGCTTTTAGTAGAATATATAGGAAAATATCTTTTGACGTTGGAATATGCATTATAAATGGACACACAAGTGGTAATCATATGATAAAAATACAACAAATTAAATTATACTAACGTAAAGAATTTTAATTTGTCAAGAAGGCATCACTTAGAAAAAAATGCAACTCAAATGGTGAAAGAAGAAATCCCGAGCACATTTATTCAACAAAGTACTTAGATCTCAAAAATATAATAAATTTCTACAAGTAAGAAAAAAAGGCAGAAAGCTCCACTGAAAAATGGGGGAACAATACTTTTTAAAAAACCACAAAAAATGATATCCAAACAGAGAATAAACATATGATTAGGTGCCTTTCCAGGAAATGAGATGGCAAAATGTAATTTCGCTCCACTCAACAACTGACAGAGCAACTACTGAGTATGGATAAGAATAGGGAACAGCTGAAACTACTTCAGTCCTGGTAAGAGTGTAAATTTATAAAATCACAATGCAAAACTGGCCATACTTACTAAAGCTGAACATTGGTATAATTTATGATACAGGTATTCCATTCTGGATTACTATATACCCAACAGAAATGCATATATGTTCACTTAAATATTTGTGTTAGCTTGTTGTTTGCATTGATTTTCATAATAGCCCCCAGCTGCAAACCACCCAGTGCCCACCAGCAGCAGAATGGCTAAACACGTCATGGGATATGTTTATTCCTGGGTTGAATAACATACAACTAAATGTTACCATATGAACATTTCTTACAAATATAATGTTGATTTTTTAAAAAGGCAGATATGAGAGAGTATGTACTGTTTGATTCCATTCATGCAATGTACAAACACATTCAAAATTAACCTATGCTTTTAGAAATCAGGATAGTGCTTATCAGTAAGAGCAGTAACTGAACAAGAGAAAAGGGAGTTTCTCATCTGCTGGTAATGTTTTGATTCATGTTCTGGTTAATGTATGAAATAACTGTACTCTTATGATACATATAATATTCTGCCCTCTGCATCAAATTCAAATTCCTGAAACTGCTTTTGAAGGCTGTTCTTTGTTGTGTGGTTTTGTTTTGACCTTCATTTTGTTAGCATTTTATGTACTTTTTAATTCTCCAATCCCTTCCAAACTGTATTATCCATCTGTTGCTAAGTCTAAGTGAAATTGCTCTGTCTTACTTTAGTTAATGTGTATCTCAGTGGTAGTAATCAACACTGTTGATTATTTATTTTTAAAATACTCCCTTAAATTAACTTCCATTAAACTACAAATCTCCTGTTTTGTTTTTTTTTTTAAGTTTATTTATTTATTGAGAGAGAGAGAGAGAGAGAGAGAGAGAGAGAGAGAGAGAGAGAGAGAACGTACGCCCATGAGCAGGGTAGGAGCTTAGAGAGAGGGAGAGAAAATCCCAAGCAGGCTCTACACTTGGCACAGAGCCTGACTGGGGGCTCAATCTCACAACCCTGAGATGGTAACCTGAGGTGAAATCAAGAGTCTAATGCTTAACCAACTGAGCCCCTCCTGTTTTGTTCTTATATCTTCTACTGGGTTGTTAAATACTGGTGTGCCTGAAGACATCTTCCAAAGTTTACTCGTCTTCAAATCTATATGATCCACATAGGCCAACCACATTCATATACATAACTTTAGTTATCATGGATTAAACCAATACATTCTACATTTTATCGTCAGCCTCAAACTCTAAAAAGCAAAATCCTATGCATTACTCATAACCACCCTTTGAAGTTAGCTCAGTCTCAGCATGTTCCAAATCTTTTCATGATTTTTGAACTAAACCAGCCTCTCTTCCAATATTTGAAATCCTTGGAAACAGATCAGTCACTCCAACATTCTGCAGATGAGACACCAAAAATTGTCCTTGACTCACCATTTCTCTTATGTTCCATATCCAAGATATTCCTAAATCCATGAACTGTACCTCGCAAATTATATCTCATACTGAGATTTACTCTCTATGTCTATTACCACCATTGTTATCATTCAATTTTTAATTAACTTTGACCTGAACCACTGTATTTACTCCTATCAGGTCTCTCTCCCTTCTCATTTGATCCTTACCAATACATTTTCTACACCGCAGTCAGAATAATCTCAGCAAAACATTAATCCAATCTAGTCTAAGGTGATCCTCCCAGATTCCTTCTCCTATGGTGAAACAGGTAGAAGATATTCTCCAGTCACTAGGAATAGCTGCTGTTTTCAGCACAATGCTGACCCCACAAAAGAAATTACTGTAGGTCTACATGAAGTGCTTCAACCAATCTTGGGCTCTACCCAAGGAACCAATCCCTTCCCATGGGGCAAACCCTGGCCAGTGACTGATTGATACAAATCTCACCAGCCCTCTCCTCTTGTCACCATTTGGGGTAACTCAGAAGGACCATCTCCAAGTTCCCTGTAAACTAGGTTGTGACCTTGGCTGGAATTGCATGGATCACCTTCTTCCTCTGCCAAACCCACCTTTCTTTTCATATAGGGTATCCCTAGAGAGCACACCCAAAAAACTTACTGCTTACAACCTTCCACCTCTGTGTGTGTTTCCAGAAAACTATTCTAAGACATCTTCATTTATAAGAAGGAAAATCACTGAATTGATTTCATGGTTCTTTTTTTTTTTTAATTTTTTTTAATGTTTTATTTTTTGACAAAGAGAGAGACAGAGCATGAGCAGGGGAGGGGCAGAGAGAGAGGGAGACACAGAATCCAAATCAGGCTCCAGGCTCTGAGCTGTCAGCACAAAGCCCAATGTGGGGCTCCAACTCACAGACTGAGAGATCATGACCTGAGCCAAAGTCGGACGCTCAACCAACTGAGCCACCCAGGCACCCCGATTTCATGGTTCTTAATACAACTGTAAGAATCCTTCAGCGTGGTTTACAGTGCTCTGCATGGATTTTTCCTTGCTTCTGTCTCTTGCTTTGAACTCCAGTCACATTAGTGTCCTTCCTATTTTATAAATCAAGATGCTCTGCAGCAGTATATTTTTTGAGTTTCCCATTCCCTGTGCCTGAAATGCCCCTCTCTCAATGCATGGTTAACTACTAATCCTTCCTCAGACTTTAGTATCCATTAGTGGGGATGGAGTCACCTGGCTCCCTAGGCTACTTCAGTTATTCCTTCTCTATTCAAACCTTTTATCATTACACCCACATTATACACCATAGATTAGGGGTCAAAAAACTATGGTCCATATGCCAAATCAGTCTGCCACTTGTTTTTGTAAATAACATTTTCACAAAAGATAGTCATGCCTGTAGGTATTGTCTATGTCTGCTTTTCTGATGATGGCAGAGTTGAGTAGTTGTTAGAGACTATATGGTATTCAAAGACTAAACTATCATCTGGCCTTTTATAGAAAATGTTTTCCCATTCTTGCCCTTGTTTTATACTGTATTTTATGCAAAAAAATATATAATATATATGTGTACAATATATCCATAATACATGTATGCAGATTTTATGCAGTATAAATTACTATTTATGAGGCATTAGGAAGATAGTGTAATATATCTGTATTTCAATTTCTACGGCTGTGAAATAGGGTTGATAAAAGAGTATGCATAAAACTGCAGAAATCTATATGTGAGTAACACATAGGGATCATGTGTCTAACAGAAACACAATAGTATAAAACCATGTCAAACACACATAACGAACTTGAAAAGTAGTCTTCTTTTTGTTTATCAAAATATTGAAATAAAATGTTATTTTATAGGTTAGTTATTAATAATAATAAGGGTGATTGTCTACATGTTTATATTTTCTTTTATATTTTATGTTTTCTTTTTTTAAGCTTTTACTAAGATTCCAGTTAGTTAACATACAGTGTAATATTGGTTTCAGGTGTACAATATAGTGATTCCATACTTCCATATATCAACCTGTGCTTATCATAGCAGGTACAGTCCTTAATCCCCAGTACCTATTTTACCCACCCCCCACCCATCTCCCCTCTGGCAACCATCAGTTTGTTTTCTATAGTTAAGAGTCTCTTTCTTGGTTTGCCTCTGTCTCTCTGTCTCTCTGTCTCTCTTTTGCCCTTTGCTCATTTATTTTGTTTCTTAAACTCCACATATAAGGGAAATCATATGGTATTTGTCTCTCTCTCAGTCACTTATTTTCCTTAGCATAATACTCTCTAGCTCCATCCATGTCATTGCAAATGGCAAGATTGCATTCTTTCTATAGCTGAGTAATATTCCATTATATATATCTCAACATGTATCATCTATGTGTATCCACTTATCTGTCAATAGATATAATATGGATATCACTTCTTGATCCATTCATCGGTTGAACATTTGGACTATTTCCATAATTTGGCTATTGTAGAAAATGCTGCTATAAACATTGGGGTGCATGAACCCTTTGAATTAGTGTTTTTGTTTTTTTAAAAATTTTTTTTTCAACGTTTTTATTTATTTTTGGGACAGAGAGAGCCAGAGCATGAACGGGGGAGGGGCAGAGAGAGAGGGAGACACAGAATCGGAAACAGGCTCCAGGCTCCGAGCCATCAGCCCAGAGCCCGACGCGGGGCTCGAACTCACGGACCGTGAGATCGTGACCTGGCTGAAGTCGGACGCTTAACCGACTGCGCCACCCAGGCGCCCCAGAATTAGTGTTTTTGTATTCATTAAGTAAATACCTACTAGTGTCTAGTTATATTTTCTATGTGAAATTTATCTTTTTGCCTATTTAATACTTGAGAATATTGTGATTTTTAAGGTAATTACATGAAATCATTACTTGTGTTTAAAAAACTGACATTTTGCCCTATCTTTTGCAAGTATTTTTCCAAGTAAATGTTATTTCTTTTAATTTTTACATTGAAATTTTATACTTTTAATGTGGATAAATCATTGTACTCTAGCATATATATTACCATGATTATAATAGTGATTATATAATTTTTACTATTTTTACATGATTATAGTAATTAGGAACATGGAAATTATATCCATATACAAAAGTTTTTAATTTGATCTAAACTCACATAGCTCAGATGGCTATTGTTAATATGTTGATATTTCAATACATTGCATATTAAAATAATTAAAATAATATGTGATGGGTTGCCTAGGTGGTTCCATTGGTTAAGCATCTGACTCTTGATTTCGACTCAGATCATGATCTCACAGTTCATGGGACTGAGCCCTGCATCAGGCTCCATGCTTTTGGGATTCTCTCTCCCTCTCTCTCTGCCCTTCCCCCCCCCCAAAAAATAAAGAAACTTAAAAAAAATATGATGACATGCATATAGGCTATTGTCTTTTATTGTGTTTGTATTTATATAATAATGCTCAATAATGAGCACCTTGGGGACGATATACTTTTTACAAAAAGCTATTAGACACAGCAACATTAATTACACTAATACTAACATTTGTTGAAAAGCTTACATGCACTAACATATTTAATCCTCCCATCAAACACATGAAGGGGGAAATATTATGATCTACACTTACAGATGAGACAAGCAATGAGGGTACAGGCAGTAAGTAATTTCCCCAGATTAATGGAGATGCCAGGATTTGAACCTAATCCAGAGCCTTAACATCTGCTCAGTGTCTATATGTGTAGTAATAAATAAAGACTTCTCTGGAGAACACAGAAAACTTACCATATGAAATTATTATGTAAATATATTCTTCAATTTCAAAACTCATCTTTTTATTATTAATGAGAAATGCCTCCGAAATAATCCCCCTGCTGCAAGTCCTTCCTTGTACGAACTGAAACTTCCTTATTTATAAATGCCCCTTTTCAAACTATTACAGTCAAGTTTTTGAAAATCCACTTTCCTGTGCAATAAGTAGAACAACAAACACAGGCCCAACACCTCAGGGCAGGAGGTGGTTGCAACTACATTAATCAATCTGCACAAAAGTATATCCAATGCTTGGGCTGATAAATCCTCTTCCAGAGGCACTTGCCACCTGGAAAGAAAGGTTAACATTCTCCCCTACCTTATGCTGCTGTCACAGTGATCAAGACAAGGGGTCAAGTTGCATTCTATGGCACTGCTGAGCTGCTGTTTGGCAATGTTGGAGAGGCTACTCTTGGCTCTGTTCTGGAACTGTGATCTCAGAGGAAAAGGCATTTATCACAAGGGCACCCAAAATATAACTTGCATTTGTTTAGCACCAGAGTTACTATATGTCTTCTTACTCCATTTTATCACTCTGGTCCAAATATAAAGGGAAGCTTATGTCACAATTAGCATTTTTCTGTTTTTCAATGATGGCTTTGTTGCACACATAGATAAGGTCCTGGTCCAAAATAATCTTTCTACCTGAATATTCTACATGCTGTTGCTTTCAAATTATTTCAACTGAAATTGGTGAGGAAAGAGGTTATTGGGTGAAGGAAATTCTGCTCAGACCAGGCATAATCCATGAAGGTGAATATAAAAACAGGGTTTGCTCACACTTTTACTGATACATGAGAATTTATTCATTACATATGCACATTCATTTTTCTCAACATTTTCTGTTTTCTGCAAGCTAAACCCACCACTTAGCATGAAATTTCATTTGCTTTTCCTGCTCTAGGTTCAGCAGGTCCCCAAATGGATCACCTGAACTATTCATGGTTCCTCTCTACCAGGGCACAGGTATTAAGGGGGATATTTGGGATACCTAATCATGTTTCTTAGGGAGGGGACCATGCACGTAAGTACTGCCAGTCTCTTCATTTCTATGCAAGCTATTTCCAAAAGGGAAAAACATACGACTACTTCCTGAGACGTGTGTTCTGTTTACAGTACACCAAGCAGAACTCTTGCTTTCCAGGCTCCCCGCTGACTCAATAAATTTACCTCATTGATTTTGCCGGAAGTGACTGAAAAATGAGGAAGTATTTGATACATATATCTGTCTATATATGTATATGTATACATGTATATGATTTTTATCTATGCCTTTTTATTATCTTCAGTTTTTTTATTTAAGGAAGTTTGAAAGGGCACATCTATTCTCCCACATTATTTGATTTTTATGTGAAATTGAAGGAAGGGCAAAATTTGTTACATCTATGTTTTAGCTTAGCAAAAAAAAATCTGCCTTATCTTGGATTTGTTATACTACTGGCTAAAAGACAGCTAGCTACTCCAAATTTAAATTAAAGCTCAGGGAGTGAAATTTAGAATTTTAGATTCTTAGATTTTAATCCTTGATGGCTCCTAACTTTACCAAAGGCAATTTTCTATGTTTCTGATGAGATATTTGTCATTTAAGTGAGGGAAGTTTTAAATGATGGTGATGTGAACATTATTGAAGTCAGAATATTAGTTACATGAATGCACTATACAAACTAGAAAATGACAGAAATTATAAACAGACTATAAACTTCCTCCAAATCACTACTGAAAGGAAGGTTCAAATGCTCCCATAATGGGACTTTTCAATCTGAAAAGCAGAATATGTCAGACAGGAGAGTTGGGCACTGAATGAAAATTTGTAATGCTAAGGAGAAGAAAGTAGGGGAATTGAAAGCCATTCATCATTGTAACACTTCCCTGTAGAGGAAGCAGAGATAAAGGATTCTGTTCAGACAAGAATTTCCAGTTTTGAAAAGCTTTATCGTTCCTCTTCTACTACAATATTATATTGGAACTCATGAAGTGTTTGCAGATTAAAGTGATAGATTTAGGAGTTTATGAAAAATAGTTTCTGTGATCACCACATTGAATTCTGCGTTCTAAAAATGAATAATGTAAGAAATATGTTTTTAAATGCCAACAAATATTTAACTCACAACATATCCATCTGACCACAGCAATCTGGGTCAAAATATGAAATAATGTTAGCCCCAGTTAGCAAATTCATGAAGTGCCCATCACATATATAGTAAATCATGTTTTCTTTGCCTTTATTATTTCATGTTATGTTTCTTTGTTTTATTTGTTTAAGTTGTGTTTATGTTTCTCACTGGACAAGCTTCTCTGTATTAGTTTAGACACAAAAGTCAACAGGTCAAAGTTTAAAATTTCTTCTTATTCAATATACATTTGCCTTATGCTACCACACTCATCTTTGCTGTTTGTGCTTCACCATAGGCAGTATCTAATGTGTTAACTTTTAGCTTTGGAGCAACCCATCCACACAAATGAATGGTGTGTCCCATAGAAGCTTGTGAATCCTTATTGAAACTGTGTAATTTAAAGTTCTCTGGATGCAATTAGGTTAGAGAAGTCTCTCAAATAATTAATATGCACACATACACGCACACGAGTCAACACTCAAGTAGCTCACAAAAGAAACACTACGCAACAAAGGCTTCTTAGCTGGATACTGACTTTTTAAAAACTTTAATTGAACTGAAAGTACAAGGGTAGTTTCATATTCCCTTTGCATTGAGACATTATATATGGCAAATAAGTAAATAATATTACATTTAAGTTGGTCTTGCTAGAAAGAAAAGTACTGTTTGTGCCTATTATATCTTATAGTTTGGTCCTTAAAATCCATTAGGGTTAACTGGAAGACTGAGATTTCAAACTGATAGACTCAGTTTTAATTTTCGACTCTATCTTAGAAAAGACCAGAGACAGGTGTTGGTGAGTATGTGGAGAAAAGAGATCATTTGTAGCTTGTTGGTAGAAATGTAAATCGGCGCAGCCACTATGGAAAACAAGTATGGAGGGTCTCTAGGAAAACAAAAATAGAACTACCATATGATCCAGCAATACCTCCTCTGGGTGTTCACCAAAAAGAAATTAAATCAGCACTTAGAAGAGATATCTGTGCTCCCATGTTCACTGCAACATTACTCACAGTTGCCAAGATATAGAATTAACCTAAATATCTGTCAATGGATGAAATATTAAAGAAAAAATATGTATGAAATACTAAATATAATGTTAAATATATATGTAGGTACATAATGTCAAAAATATGTGAATATATATAATACTAAGTGTGTGTGTATATATAATATTATTTAGTCTTAAAAAAGAAGGAGATCCTGTCATTTGCAACAAACAACATGGATGAACCTGGAAGACATTCTGCTAAGGAAAATAAGGCAAACACAGAAAAATAAAAAAAAAAACCTGTGTAATCTCCCTTTTGTGTGGAATCTAAAAAAGTCAAACAGAGAGTAGAATGGTGGTTACCAGGACAAGGGGTGTGGGGCAATCGGACATGGCCAAAGGGTACAAAGTTGTAGTTATTTAGCGTGAATAAGTGTAGAGCTCTAATACACAGCATGGGGACTACAGTTTATAATGCTGGGTCAAATACTGGAAATTTACTAAGAGAGTAGATTGTAGGTGCTCTCCTCATACACACATACATAAAATGGCAACTGTGGTGAGGGGATGATATGTTAACTAGCTTGATTATAGTAATTGTGTCACTACTATATATAGTGAATAAGCCTTAAGCATATACAATTTTTTTATTTTTTTAATTTTGTTTTTTATGTTTATTTATTTTTGAAGGAGAGAGAGAGCATGCGTGGGGAAAGAGCAGAGAGAGGGAGACACAGAATCCAAAGCAGACTCCCAGCTCTGAGCTGTCAGCACAGAGCCCAACGCGGAGCTCGAATTCATGAACCATGAGATCATGACCTGAGCCAAAGTCAGACGCTTAACCAGCTGAGCCACCCAGGTGCCCCAGCATATACAACTTTTATTAAAAATAATTTTCGAAAAATGAAGCAAGTATCTGTACTCTGATTATTTAAAATCATCCCTATAATTTTCCTGGCATGCCTTTCTCTCCATGGGTGAACCACATTCCTAAATTACTTCCCTTCTGCTTTCTTCTTCAACATTAGAATGGCCGATCATTCTACTCTTAATGTGGCTCATTTCAGTTCAATATTTAAATAATATTTTAAAATTCAGAATAGGTATGAGTATTTGCATATTTAACTGTGTCAGGGACTCGTAGTTCAGGTTAAGAGAGAATGTGTAGTAACACACATCTGCTTGCAAAAACATATAAGGAAGTGAGGAACTGTCATTTTATTTTGTACTTTAAACAAGGTGTTTTTGTCATCACCCTACATAAAATACAGCCAAACTGATACTCAGTCAAGTGGAAGTACAAGGCTCTGACTGGTACCCTAAAATACTAACCACCATTTAAATGATAAATTATAATCTATGGCGAAAATAAAGTTTTACTTGATATGCATTGTGAGGTATAGAATGAAGAACCATGACCTTGTATTCAGGTTCGTAAATGTTTAGTTTCGCTTGATAGTGTATACTTAGTATTTAGAGTCCTTATTTATTCAACTGATGCATATTCAGTGCTTGTCAGAGAAGAGATTCTACCCAGGGCTAAAGGTATAACAATGAACAAGCTATAGAAGGTTTTTGGCCTCAAAAAGCTTGTACGCCAGCAAGGGAAATAATTAGGTAATTGTAAGGCATAAGAATGCTGTGATAGAGGTAGTAAAGACTGCTCTGGCAATGCACATCGTGGGGTGCACCCTGATCTGGGGAGTAAGAAAAGTCTCTGTTTGGAAGTGATCCTAAAAGAGAGACTAAAGGAGGATACAAGATTAGCCAAAGAAAGAGTTTTCTTAGGGATGCCTGGGTGGCTTTGTCGGTTAAGTAGCCGACTTCGGCTCGGGTCATGATCTCACGGTTTGAGTTTGAGCCCCACGTTGGAGTCTGTGCTGACAGCTCAGAGCCTGGAGCCTGCTTCGGATTCTGTGTCTCCCTCTCTCTCTGCACCCCTCCTCCCCCCCCCCCCCCCCCGCTCATGCTCTGTCTCTCTCTGTCTCTCAATAATACATAAATGTTAAATTTTTTTAAAAGAGTTTTTTTAGTGTAAAGGAGATAAGAAGGTCTGCAAGTAAAAAGATAAAGACTCATGGAGCAACTCAAATTATTTAGAGCTAAACATTAAGGTTAATGTGTCAGAAGAGGATTGAGGAAATATGTAGTCCAGGCCATGTGAACAGTACTGTGGGCTTTGTCTCTTGTACTGGACAGTGCTTTTTTCAGCTGTGTGTGATGCTGAGCAAATGTCTTTGCCTCAGTTTCTTTATCTTTAAATAACTAAATGAAGAAATAAATAACAAAAATAGCAAAATAAAGACAAAAAGAGGATAACAACAGTACATATTTCATAGGGATGTTTTGACTAATAAATGTGTTAATATATGCAATTCACTTAGTACTTGCTATATGATACTTGATATACAAATATTTGATTTTGTTTTCATTATTATTTTAATATAATCACTATTAATTGTTTTTATCATTGGTTTTGGGGACAACACTACATGATTTTAACTAGAGGAGTGACATGATTATATGTGAATGCTACTAAAATTACTGAGTCTGTAGTGTGCACAATAAATTATAGGACAATGATTACAAGTCTCTTGTCATAAACTAGACAAGGGTTGACAATGACCTGAAAAGAAATAGTGGTGTCTCAATAGGGAAAAATGAATATATCCAAGTAATAATAAGATTAAATTATGTGTATGTTTTAGTAACTGAGTGATAGGAATAAATTGTCCTCTCTAGCTACTTAATTCAGTGACTAGAGAGAGGACAGCAAGAATCACTGAAATGGAGAGAAATGGCAGAAGGTCATATTTGTAATGGGAAGATAATGGTTTCAGTCCATTGGAGCAGCTATAACAAAACGCTTTAGACTTGGTGGAGCTCATAAACAGCAGAAATTTACTGCTAACAGTTCTGGAGGCTGGAAGTCTAAGATCAGGATACCAGCATGATCCGGTGAGAATCCTCTTTCTGGCTGTAGATTAATACTTCGGTCTATGTCCTCCCATGGTAGAAGGTGGACATAAGCTCTGTAGGGTCTCTTCTAGAAAATCACTAATCCCTTGGGAAGCCTCGGTGGCTCAGTCAGTAAAGCGACTGACTCTTGGTTTTGGCTCACATCAAGATCTCACGGTTTGTGAGTTCAAGCCCCACATTGGGCTCTACACTGACAGTGAGGAACCTGCTTGGGATTCTCTCTCTTTCCCTCTCTCTCTGCCCACTCTCTCTCTCAAAGTTTAAATTAAATTAAATTAAATTAAACTAAACTAAAAAAAACACTAGTTCCACTCATGAGGGCTCCACACACATGACCTAAGCCCCACTTACTAATACCATCACATGGGCATTAGGATTTCAACATACAAATTCAGAGAAGGGGACAGAAACATTCAGCTTATGGCAATAATCAACTCAATTTTGACTACCTTGAGTGTGACATGGCAGTAAGAAATTAATACAAATTGTGAAGGACATTGTGTGTGTGTGTGTGCGTGTTTGTATCCTAATTCAATAATTATGTATTCTCCCAAGCTCTACAATTAACAAAGTCAAGAAAATTGGAAGTAGAAAGTGTTTGGATTCAGGGAGCATAGTCACGGTGTTATAGAAGGCATATCTAGATTTAGCAGATTTAGGAATGGCTATAAGAGGGAAAAAAAACAGAGTGTGGAAAATCTATCTAAGAAATTTGCTTCTAAATTAGAAATAAGACAAATATCCACAACCAGAGTGGCATATAGAAATAAAAGCAAGTCTTCATACAAAAGAACTTCATGTACACTTAAATGACAATGAGAATAGAAATGACTGAATGGAATGAATGAAAGATGAAAGAAACATACTGAATGAAAGAAACATACTAAATATCACAGAGAAAAAAAGGATAACCAAAGGTGTGATGCTGACAGGTGGAGATTCAGAATATAGATTGGAAGAGGAACATTTAATAGAATGGGCCCTATTTTCATTATAACATGAGGAAAGTAGAAAGGGATGGTACACATTCCTAACAACATTCTCGTGGCTACAGGACTGTATTTCTGTCTGCTATAAACAATATCTTGTCTGGATTGCTTCATGTTCAACACAACTCTTCACAATATCCACCAAGAGATAAGGAAATGAAAACTCTTGGGCAGTTAAAACCACAATACTTTGAAATTAAATTATGCAGATTAGAAACAATGGTGTTTGCTTCATCATTTTGTCCCAAAAAGTTCTACAAGCATCACGTAGAATTTGGGGCTAGATGAGTGAGAAGTTGTAGAAGTGCTTGGCAATCTGTAAATTTCACGTTAACCTACTCAATGTAAAAGGGATACAATGAATGTTGGTTTTATCTGGCCACTGCACTCTTGCAATACCTAAGATGTATTCAACCTTGAAATGAAGAGAGTCCAGGGTATTCAGCATCTACTAGTTAATTACCAAGACTCATAACATTGACAAACTTGTCGTTAGCTTGCATTTTTTCCCCATCCATGGATTAAAGAAAGACCAGACCTGAGAAGAAGTTACAAACATATCTTTAACAATATTGTATAACCTACTACAAGGTTTAGATTTGTACACAAAGGATGAAGACCCAGTGATGAATTTTAAATAGATGTGATAGTATGTTAGGAAGACTAATGGCAACAATGAAGGGAAAAGTAAGTAAGATTCGACAAAGAAAGAGTTATTGTGGATCACACTAAGGGCCGGAAATGGAAATAAAGAGGAAGGTGCAGAATTAAAAGATGTTGAGGAGGCTTCAACACATGAGGTTTCTGATTCATTCTGACGGCTGAATTGCTATACACAAAGAAAATATGCAGTCAGTATATCCATAAATTCACGTCAACCCTGTGGGAAAGTGCTCACTGCTAATTGTAAAATCATATATATTTAACATAATCTTTAAAGGAGCCAAGGTACTTTCCTAATTTAGAACATGATAATGTGATTTAAGTTTTTGCTGGATCTCACATGATGTATGTACAATTTATCACAATGTAGGATATTGTCAGAGTAATTCAATATGAGTGTTACAGTGTTTTTGTTTGTAATTAACAAAATGAAAAATAATGCTATACATTCTGTGATTCTTACAAAGACTTCTGAGTAGCAAAGAAAAATTAAGAAAAGAGAAGTATATTTAAAATACTTAAAATAACCTATGACCATATTTTAATTATGTGAAAATTAATTTTTCATATTATAACATAAAAATCTTTTATGCTATGTAAATCTTACTTATGAAATAATGACTCTATGGGGAGGATATTATGCCTTACTGCCCTTTATGAAGAAAATGGATTATTTGAATTTCAATAGAAGATGCTTTTTTAAAAACTTTCATTCTGTTGGAATAAATCTTTAAGATATAAATTAACTTAATTGTTCTTCTGTCATTCATGAAATACTTATGCTAAACTCGTAGTTTATGATGTCAGCAGAAATTAAATTATACCCTTGTGTTCAGTTGGGATTTTGTAAAAAATAATCTGACATCAGAAAGTAAAAATCTTTTTCTAATGTAGGATAATTGTAGTTCATTATAAAAAGGGAAAAAACTGCTGACATTCTCATTTCTGAAAAAAAAATACAGTATGTGAGAGTTTAGATGATTTAATAAAATAATGAGCTTGGAAGAGGAATGTACCATAACCTTGTCACAAATTCTCCAGGAAGTCATAAAGAATCGAGTCAAAAGAGTTTACAAATATACAGTTTGACCTATTACTATTGTTAGAAACACTTCAAACCATAAAATAATCTCAAAATATTTTATTTTGGAAAATCTGTAAAAAGTATTTTTTCTTATTTCTAGACAAAGTACTTTGAAGCTTAGTTGATGAGTCTAAAATTAAGCAAATTGAACCCAACACCCACCTCATTTTATTATTTTATTTTATTTTATTTTATTTTATTTTATTTTATTTTATTTATTATTTTATTTTTACAGAGAGAGAGCACAAGCAGGAGAGAGAGAGATAATCCTAAGCAGGCTCCATGCTCAGTGTGGAGCCCAATGCGGAGCTTGATCCCACTACTATGGGACCATAACTTGTGCCAAAATCAAGAGTCAGATGCTCAACTGACTAAGCCACCCACGGGCCCCCATTTTTCATTTTAATTACAGTATTTGTACTTTTTCTCAATCATCCTGAGGAAGCAATCGCCAAACAGTTGCCACTAAAATTGAAAGAATTTACAGCCTGCTTTTGAAAAATAATTCAAGACATGTATATTCATATGCTCTTTTTCAGTTGGTATATGATTAGTACTTAAGTGTCATTTGTACAGAACATTCTATGTTGGCAACATACAGAACATGAGGAATATGAAGATATTTCACCAATAAGAACTAGATAGATCACAACATACTGTCCCAAAAAGTGCATTTCTCTTTGTAAAACATAAGATATATTTTGATTCGAAATTAATGCCTACTCTATTTTCCCCAGTTTTTTATTACATTAAATGTGCATAACATAAAATTTACCAGCTTAGCCATTTTTTTAAGTGTACAGGTCAGTGGTATTAAATATTCATTATATTGTTACCATCATCCCTGTCCACCTCCAGAACTATTTTTTATCCTGTAAAACTAAAATTCTATACCTATTTAAACAATAACTCATTTGCCCCTCCAATCGGGTTTTAGTAGTCACTGTTCTATTTTCTATTGCTATAGTTTTAAGTACTGTAAACACATCATATAAGAGGAATCATATAATATTCATCTTTTTGTAACTTGTTTATTTCACTTAGCCTAATGTTCTTAAGGTTCATCCATGTATATAGCATATACCAGAATTTCTTTCTTCTTTAATAGTAAATAATGTTCCACTGTGTGTGCGTGTGTGTGTGTGTGTGTGTGTGTGTGTGTGTATAACATTTTCTTATCCATTTATCTGCCAATAGACACTTGAGTTGCTTCTATATTTTGGCTTTTGTGATTAAGGCTTCTATGAACATGGGTGCACAGATATCTCTTCAAGACTATTTTCATTTCTTTTGAGTAAATACCCAGAAGTGGAATTTCTGTATCAAAGGATTATTCTATAATTTTCTGAGAAGGTGCCATGCTGTTTTCCATAGTGGCTATATCACTGCACATTCCCACCAACAGTACACAAGAGTTCCAATTTCTGCACAATCTCAAGAACACTTGTCATTTTCTATATATTTTTCAATAATGGCCATCCTAATAGGTATGAGGTGGTATCTCACTGTAGCTCTTTGATTTGCATTCCCTTAATGATTAGTGACGTTGAGTATGTTTTCATGTACTTATTGTGTTTATTGGCCATTCGCATGCCTTCTTTGGAGAGATGTCTATTCAAGTTCTTTGCTCATTTTGAATTGAGTTGTTTCTATTTTTGTTGTTGAATTTTAGTTGTTCTCTGTACATTCTGCTAATTGCTTGGCACATACAGGATTCACAAATATTTTCATCCTTTCTGTAAATTGCCCTTTTACTCTGTTGACAGGGTCATTTATGCATATTTTTAAAAAAGGTTTAATAAAGTCTATTTTTTCTGTTGTTGCTTGTGCCTTTGTTTTCATATCCAAGAAATTGTTGCCATATCCAATATGAAGCTTTTACCCTATGTTTTATACTTTAGTTCTTATATTTAGGTCTTTGATCCATTTTAATTTTTGAATATAATGTTAGATAAGTGTCTAATCTCATTCTTTTGCAGGTGGATATCCAATTTTCCCAGCAGCAATTGTTGAAAAGTCAGACTCATTGAATGGTCTGACATCCTTGTCAAAAATCATTTGACCAGGGTGCCTGGGTGGTTCAGTTGATTAAGCCTCTGACTTTGACTCAGGTCATGATCAGGTCATGGATCAGTTCAAGCCCTGCATCAGGCTCCAGGCTCTGAGGTGTCAGCACAGATTTTGTGTGTGGAATCTTTAGGTTTCCTACATATAAGACCATATCATCTGTGAACAGATATAGTTAATTTTCCTCTTTCCTTTCCAATGTGGGTGCCTTTTATTTCATTTTCTAGCCTCGTTTCTCAGGCAAGAACTTCCAGCACTATGCTGAATAGTAGTGGTGAAAGTGGGCATTCTTCCTTGTTCCTGATGTTAGAGGAATAGCTTTTAGCCTTTCGTTATTGAGTGTAACTCAACGTGAGGTTTTAATATATAGCTTTTTTTATGTTGAGTAAGTTTCCTTGAATTCCTACTTTGTTGAATATTTTTTTTATCATGAAAGCGTGTTGAATTTTGTCAAATGCTTTTTCAACATCATTTGTGTATTTTCCCATTTATTCTGTAAATGTGATGTATAACATTTATTGATTTTGTGTGTTGAGAGATTTTACATTCCAAGAATAAATCCCACTTGGCTCAGACTGTGTAATCCTTTTAATATGCTGCTAAGCTCAGTTGAAGATTTTTTTTTCTTCTTCTTTTTTATTTTTTTTTTTTTGAAATTTATTGACAAATTGGTTTCCATACAACACCCAGTGCTCATCCCAAAAGGTGCCCTCCTCAATACCCATCACCCACCCTCTCCTCCCTCCCACCCCCCATCAACCCTCAGTTTGTTCTCAGTTTTTAACAGTCTCTTATGCTTTGGCTCTCTCCCATTCTAACCTCTTTTTTTTTTTCCTTACCCTCCCCCATGGGTTCCTGTTCAGTTTCTCAGGATCCACATAAGAGTGAAACCATATGGTATCTGTCTTTCTCTGTATGGCTTATTTCACTTAGCATCACACTCTCCAGTTCCATCCACGTTGCTACAAAAGGCCATATTTCATTTTTTCTCATTGCCACGTAATATTCCATTGTGGATATAAACCACAATTTCTGTATCCATTCATCAGTTGATGGACATTTAGGCTCTTTCCATAATTTGGCTATTGTTGAGAGTGCTGCTATGAACATTGGGGTACAAGTGCCCCTATGCATCAGTACTCCTGTATCCCTTGGATAAATTCCTAGCAGTGCTATTGCTGGGTCATAGGGTAGGTCTATTTTTAATTTTCTGAGGAAGCTCCACACTGCTTTCCAGAGCGGCTGCACCAATTTGCATTCCCACCAACAGTGCAAGAGGGTTCCCGTTTCTCCACATCCTCTCCAGCATCTATAGTCTCCTGATTTGTTCATTTTGGCCACTCTGACTGGCGTGAGGTGATACCTGAGTGTGGTTTTGATTTGTATTTCCCTGATAAGGAGCGACGCTGAACATCTTTTCATGTGCCTGTTGGCCATCCGGATGTCTTCTTTAGAGAAGTGTCTATTCATGTTTTCTGCCCATTTCTTCACTGGGTTATTTGTTTTTCGGGTGTGGAGTTTGGTGAGCTCTTTATAGATTTTGGATACTAGCCCTTTGTCCGATATGTCATTTGCGAATATCTTTTCCCATTCCGTTGGTTGCCTTTTAGTTTTGTTGGTTGTTTCCTTTGCTGTGCAGAAGCTTTTTATCTTCCTAAGGTCCCAGGAATTCACTTTTGCTTTTAATTCCCTTGCCTTTGGGGATGTGTCGAGTAAGAGATTGCTACGGCTGAGGTCAGAGAGGTCTTTTCCTGCTTTCTCCTCTAAGGTTTTGATGGTTTCCTGTCTCACATTTAGGTCCTTTATCCATTTTGAGTTTATTTTTGAGAATGGTGAGAGAAAGTGGTCTAGTTTCAACCTTCTGCATGTTGCTGTCCAGTTCTCCCAGCACCATTTGTTAAAGAGGCTGTCTTTTTTCCATTGGATGTTCTTTCCTGCTTTGTCAAAGATGAGTTGGCCATACGTTTGTGGGTCTAGTTCTGGGGTTTCTATTCTATTCCATTGGTCTATGTGTCTGTTTTGGTGCCAATACCATGCTGTCTTGATGATGACATCAAGTCTGGGATTGTGATGCCTCCTGCTTTGGTCTTCTTCTTCAAAATTCCTTTGGCTATTCGGGGCCTTTTGTGGTTCCATATGAATTTTAGGATTGCTTGTTCTAGTTTTGAGAAGAATGCTGGTGCAATTTTGATTGGGATTGCATTGAATGTGTAGATAGCTTTGGGTAGTATTGACATTTTGACAATATCTATTTTTCCAATCCATGAGCAGGGAATGTCTTTCCATTTCTTTAAATCTTCTTCAATTTCCTTCATAAGCTTTCTATAGTTTTCAGCATACAGATCCTTTACATCTTTGGTTAGATTTATTCCTAGGTATTTGATGCTTCTTGGTGCAATTGTGAATGGGATCAGTTTCTTTATTTGTCTTTCTGTTGCTTCATTGTTAGTGTATAAGAATGAAACTGATTTCTGTACATTGATTTTGTATCCTGCAACTTTGCTGAATTCCTGTATCAGTTCTAGCAGACTTTTGCTGGAGTCTATCGGATTTTCCATGTATAATATCATGTCATCTGCAAAAAGCGAAAGCTTGACTTCATCTTTGCCAATTTGGATGCCTTTGATTTCCTTTTGTTGTGTGATTGCTGATGCTAGAACTTCCAGCACTATGTTAAACAGCAGCGGTGAGAGTGGGCATCCTTGTCGTGTTCCTGATCTCAGGGAAAAAGCTCTCAGTTTTTCCCCGTTGAGGATGATGCTAGCTGTGGGCTTTTCATAAATGGCTTTTATGATCTTTAAGTATGTTCCTTCTATCCCGACTTTCTCAAGGGTTTTTATTAAGAACGGGTGCTGGATTTTGTCGAGGGCCTTTTCTGCATCGATTGACAGGATCATATGGTTCTTCTCTTTTTTTTTTTGTTAATGTGTTGTATCACGTTGATTGATTTGCGAATGTTGAACCAGCCCTGCATCCCAGGAATGAATCCCACTTGATCATGGTGAATAATTCTTTTTATATGCCATTGAATTCGATTTGCTAGTATCTTATTGAGAATTTTTGCATCCATATTCATCAGGGATATTGGCCTGTAGTTCTCTTTTTTTACTGGGTCTCTGTCTGGTTTAGGAATCAAAGTAATACTGGCTTCATAGAATGAGTCTGGGAGTTTTCCTTCCCTTTCTATTTCTTGGAATAGCTTGAGAAGGATAGGTATTATCTCTGCTTTAAACGTCTGGTAGAACTCCCCTGGGAAGCCATCTGGTCCTGGACTCTTATTTGTTGGGAGATTTTTGATAACCGATTCAATTTCTTCGCTGGTTATGGGTCTGTTCAAGCTTTCTATTTCCTCCTGATTGAGTTTTGGAAGAGTGTGGGTGTTCAGGAATTTGTCCATTTCTTCCAGGTTGTCCAATTTGTTGGCATATAATTTTTCATAGTATTCCCTGATAATTGTTTGTATCTCTGAGGGATTAGTGGCAATGATTCCATTTTCATTCATGATTTTATCTATTTGGGTCATCTCCCTTTTCTTTTTGAGAAGCCTGGCTAGAGGTTTGTCACTTTTGTTTATTTTTTCAAAAAACCAACTCTTGGTTTCGTTGATCTGCTCTACAGTTTTTTTAGATTCTATATTGTTTATTTCTGCTCTGATCTTTATTATTTCTCTTCTTCTGCTGGGTTTAGGCTGCCTTTGCTGTTCTGCTTCTAGTTCCTTTAGGTGTGCTGTTAGATTTTGTATTTGGGATTTTTCTTGTTTCTTGAGATAGGCCTGGATTGCAATGTATTTTCCTCTCAGGACTGCCTTTGCTGCGTCCCAAAGCGTTTGGATTGTTGTATTTTCATTTTCATTTGTTTCCATATATTTTTTAATTTCTTCTCTAATTGCCTGGTTGACCCACTCATTCGTTAGTAGGGTGTTCTTTAACCTCCATGCTTTTGGAGGTTTTCCAGACTTTTTTCTGTGGTTGATTTCAAGCTTCATAGCATTGTGGTCTGAAAGTAAGCATGGTATAATTTCAATTCTTGTAAACTTATGAAGGGCTGTTTTGTGACCCAGTATATGATCTATCTTGGAGAATGTTCCATGTGCACTCGAGAAGAAAGTATATTCTGTTGCTTTGGGATGCAGAGTTCTAAATATATCTGTCAAGTCCATCTGATCCAATGTCTCATTCAGAGCCCTTGTTTCTTTATTGACCGTGTGTCTAGATGATCTATCCATTTCTGTAAGTGGGGTGTTAAAGTCCCCTGAAATTACCACATTCTTATCAAAAAGGTTGCTTATGTTTATGAGTAATTGTTTTATATATTTGGGGGCTCCGGTATTTGGCGCATACACATTTATAATTGTTAGCTCTTCCTGATGGATAGACCCTGTAACTATTATATAATGTCCTTCTTCATCTCTTGTTACAGCCTTTAATTTAAAGTCTAGTTTGTCTGATATAAGTATGGCTACTCCAGCTTTCTTTTGGCTTCCAGTCGCATGATAAATAGTTCTCCATCCCCTCACTCTCAATCTAAAGGTGTCCTCAGGTCTAAAATGAGTCTCTTGTAGACAGCAAATAGATGGGTCTTGTTTTTTTATCCATTCTGATACCCTATGTCTTTTGGTTGGCGCATTTAATCCATTTACATTCAGTGTTATTATAGAAAGATACGGGTTTAGAGTCATTGTGATGTCTGTATGTTTTATGCTTGCAGTGATGCCTCTGGTACTTTGTCTCACAGGGTCCCCCTTAGGATCTCTTGTAGGGCTGGTTTAGTGGTGACAAATTCCTTCAGTTTTTGTTTGTTTGGGAAGACCTTTATCTCTCCTTCTATTCTAAATGACAGACTTGCTGGATAAAGGATTCTCGGCTGCATATTTTTTCTGTCTAGCACCCTGAAAATCTCATGCCAATTCTTTCTGGCCTGCCAAGTTTCAAAAGAGAGATCAGTCACGAGTCTTATAGGTCTCCCTTTATATGTGAGGGCACGTTTACCCCTTGCTGCTTTCAGAATTTTCTCTTTATCCTTGTATTTTGCCAGTTTCACTATGATATGTCGTGCAGAAGATCGATTCAAGTTACGTCTGAAGGGAGTTCTCTGTGCCTCTTGGATTTCAATGCTTTTTTCCTTCCCCAGTTCAGGGAAGTTCTCAGCTATGATTTCTTCAAGTACCCCTTCAGCACCTTTCCCTCTCTCTTCCTCCTCTGGGATACCAATTATGCGTATATTATTTCTTTTTAGTGTATCACTTAATTCTCTAATTTTCCCCTCATACTCCTGGATTTTTTTTATCTCTCTTTTTCTCAGCTTCCTCTTTTTCCATAACTTTATCTTCTAGTTCACCTATTCTCTCCTCTGCCTCTTCCATCTGAGCCGTGGTCATTTCCATTTTGTTTTGCATTTCATTTAAAGCGTTTTTCAGCTCCTCGTGACTGTTCCTTAGTCCCTTGATCTCTGTAGCAAGAGATTCTCTGCTGTCCTGTATACTGTTTTCAAGCCCAGCGATTAATTTTATGACTATTATTCTAAATTCACTTTCTGTTATATTATGTAAATCCTTTTTGATGAGCTCATTAGCTGTTGTTATTTCCTGGAGATTCTTCTGAGGGGAATTCTTCCGCTTGGTCATTTTGGATAGTCCCTGGCGTGGTGAGGACCTGCAGGGCACTTCCCCTGTGCTGTGGTGTATAACTGGAGTTGGTGGGTGGGGCCGCAGTCAGACCTGATGTCTGCCCCCAGCCCACTGCTGGGGCCACAGTCAGACTGGAGTGTGCCTTCTCTTCCCTTCTCCTAGGGGCGGGATTCACTGTGGGGTGGTGTGGCCCGTCTGGGCTACTTGCACCCTGCCAGGCTTGTGATGCTGGGGATCTGGCGTATTAGCTGGGGTGGGTAGGCAAGGTGCTCGGGGGCAGGAGGGGCAGGCTTAGATCGCTTCTCCTTAGGTGATCCACTTCAGGAGGGGCCCTGTGGCAGTGGGAGGGAGTCAGATCCGCTGCCGGAGGTTTGGCTCAGCAGAAGCGCAGAGTTGGGTGTTTGCGCGGAGTGAGCAAGTTCCCTGGCAGGAACCGGTTCTCTTTGGGATTTTGGCTGGGGGATGGGCGGGGGAGATGGCGCTGGCAAGCGCCTTTGTTCCCCACCAAACTGAGCTCTGTTGTCAGGGGGTTCAGCAGCTCTCCCTCCCTTTGTCCTCCAGCTTTCCCACTTTCAGAGCAGAGCTGTTAACTTATGACCTCCCAGACGCTAAGTCGCGCTTGTTGTGGGAACACAGTCCGTCAGGCCCCTCCGCTTTTGCCAGCCAGACTCGGGGGCTCTGCTTGGCCGGCGAGCCGCCCCTCCGCCCCGGCTCCCTCCCGCCAGTCCGTGGAGCGTGCACCGCCTCGCCGCCCTTCCTACCCTCTTCCGTGGGCCTCTCGTCTGCATTTGGCTCCGGCGACTCCGTTCTGCTAATCCTCTGGCCGTTTTCTGGGTTATTTAGGCAGGTGTAGATGGAATCTAAGTGATCAGCAGGACGTGCGGTGAGCCCAGCGTCCTCCTAAGCCGCCATCTTGCAAAACCCCTCTGAAGATTTTTATATCAATATTCATAAGGAAAATTAATCTGTACTTTTCTTGTAATGTCTATGTCTGGCTTTGGTATTATGGTAATGCTGGCCTCAAAGAATGAGTTAGGAAGTGTCCTTTCTTCTTCAATTTTCTGGAATAATTTGAAAAAATTGGGTGTTATTTCCTTCTTAAACGTTTGGTAAAATTCACCAGTAAAGCCGTTTGGTCCAGGGCTTTTTGGGGGTGGGGTGGTGGGAGGAAACAGATTTTTTATTACAGATTCAATTTCCTTATTTGGTATGGGTCTAGTCACATTTTCTGTGTCTTCATGATTTTGTCTTAATACATTTTGTGATTCTAAGAAGGTGTCTATTTCATCTAGGTTGCCCAAATTATTGATGTACAATTGTTCACAGTATTCTCTTATAATTCTTTTTATTTCTGTGAATTTGGTAGTATGTCCCACTGTCATGTCTGATTTTAGTAATTTGAGACTTCTTTCTTTTTTCCTAGTCCATATAGATAGAAGGTTGTCAATTTTGTTGATATTTTTGAACAAACTTTTTGTTACATTGATTTTCTCTATCATTTTTCTATTCCCTACCTCATTTATATCTGTTTCAATCTTTTATATTCTCTTTCCTCTGTTAGCTTGGGTTTAGTTTGTTCTTTTTCTAGTTCCTTAAGTTATAAAGTTAGGTTGCTGAGTTGAGATCTTTCTTATAACTTAATGACTTAATGTAAGTATATATATATATACATATATATATATGTATATATATATATATATACACCCCCTTTAGCACAGTTTTCACTGCATCTCATAAGTTTTGGAATACTGTGGGTTTTTTTAAATTAATATCTAAGCATTTTCTAATTCCTTTGTGATTTCTTATTTCTCCATTAGTTCTTTAAGAGTTTCTTGCTTAATTTCCACAAATTTATTAATTTTCCAGTTTTCCTTAATTTATTCATTTCTAGCTTCATCCTATTGTGGTCAGAGAAGATATTTTATATGACAGCTATCTTTTAAAATCTACTAAGACTGAATTTGTGGCTAATCATATGGTCTATCCTGGAACATGTCCCTATAAACTTGAGAAAAATGTGTATTGTTGTTGTTACGTAGAATGTTTTGTATATTTCTGTTAAATCTAGTTCATTTATTTTGCTATTTAAGTCCTCTATTTTACTAGCTATCCTCTGCTTTTTATATAGTGTGTCAAGTATAGCATATTCAAGTTTCCAATTGTTACTGTAGAACCACCAGTTTCTCCCTTTAATTCTGTCAATTTTTGCTCTATATATTTTGATGCTCTGTTATTGGATATGTAAATGTTTATAATTGATAAATATTTTTGCTGTATGACATCTTTTATTAATATATAATGCCCTTTTATCTCATTACTTTTTTATTTCAAATCTATATTTTTTCTGTTATTAATGTAATCTGATATGTAACCCCTGCTCTCTTTTGGTTGTTATTTGCATAGAATATCTTTTTCCATCATTTCACTTTCAACCTTTATGTGTCTTTGGATCTAAAGTGAGTTTCATATAGATAGTATATAGTTGTATCAGTTTTTAAAAATTCATTTTGCTAGTAGATATATACAATGGAATATTACTCAGCCATTAAAAAGAATGAAATCTTGCCATTTGCAATGACAAGGATGGAGCTAGAATGTATTATGCTAAGTGAAACAAATCAATCAAAGAAAGATAAATAACATATGATTTCACTCATATGTGGAATTTAAGAAATAAAACAGATGAACATATGGGAAGGGAGCAAAGAGAAGAGAGGGAAATGAACCACCAGAGACTCTTAACAACAGAGAACAAACTATGGGTTGACAGAGGGTGATGATTTGGGGAAGGGCTACTTGGGTGATGGGTACAAAGGAGGGCACTTGTTGCGATAAGTACTGGGTGTTGTATATAAGTGATGAATGACTGAACTATACTCCCGAGACCAATATTGCACAGTATGCTAGCTAAAATATAAATAAATTTTCTTTGGAAAGGAAAAGAAAAAGAAAAGAAAAACATCCATCTAGCCAATCTCTGTCTTTTAACTGAAGGAATTAATCCATTATATTTGATTGCTGATACGCAGGTATAACAACAAAGGCTACTTGCCTCTTTGTCTGCACCTCTGATATCAGAAGAAGCAATCCGGGAACAGCGCACAGATCTTTAATATTTGGTAACAAGGTCCTTTCAGCCCAATTGGGTCTCACAAGTTGTGTGCAAATTGATCCTAGAACAAGTGCAAGGCTTCCTGCCACAGACCTGACAGGTGGGGAATAGGTTGCTGATACTATGTTTTATTATGAAGTTGACTGAAATTAATCATAATTTACCATCCAAACCATTCCCTGGAAATTGCAAATTTTTAAAGCACTCCAGAGTTCCAGATATGGACATCAGACACACTCTGTTAGTGAAACTATTGCTTAGGTGAAGAAAGAAATTCCTGCTGTTTCTTATTCCATCATCTTCCCAGAATCCTTCAATGTCTACCATATTACAATTATTGGGGTAACTTACCCAGACCCAACCAGCTTCACTGAAATAAAGGTATTACTCAAAACAAACTACATCTCCTTATTCTTAGTAACTCTGACAGTGTATTCTATTTAATGAGTTGTAAACAGATCACATAAAATCAAGATTTAGAAGTCTGGATTATGTTATAATTCTCTTCCTTCGGTTATTGTGCTAGAAATATTAACACTGTAAGTTATTCTAAATCTTAACATTATAAGTTATTCTAAATTTAATCACTAATATTATTCAATGTAGTGATTTTAGAATTTGATATTTGAAAAACAATTTACTAATTCATATGCTTTATTCTAGAGTTTTGATTCTCTGTTGAATTTTTATACACTCAAAATATATTATTATTTTATGTAAATGTTTAGATACACAAATGTTATAAATAAATGTTAAGAAAATATCTTAATGTTGGTGGTATCCTCTTTTAGTGTGTAGATGAGTATGCTTTTAGTACCACTGTAATAGCAAAAGTTTGGAAACAAAATCTTCTAGAAACAGAGATATGTATAAATAGATTGGGACATAATTGAAATAGATGGGAACTACCTTGAAAATTAGTAAAAACAACAACATTCAAAAACATGGATGAATCTTTATAATATAATATTAAATAGTAAAATAAATTTTTATTAATATGATTTTATTTATATTGAGTTTAAGATGACTAATAGCAGATAATATATATTTTAGTAATCCATTTAGCTTATGAAAGCACATGTTGTGTGTGTGTAGACATATATGAATATAAGGAGCATGATAAAAAAGTAAGGATAATTAAGAAGTAATTATATCTTCAGTAAAGGAAGGCAGGTTGATAAGATGGAAGAGAAACTCATAGCTAGCTGCAATTTAGTGGCATTGTTTTGCTTTTCACATTTGGTGATGGGTTAAGAACTACTTACATTCATCATTAAAATAAAAGTAAAGATGGTTATACTTGGAAAAATTGTGGCGTTGAGATAGCAGCTTTAGAAATAACTTAAGTCCCTCAAAACCCAGACATTATAGAAGAACCTACAAGCTCTTGACTTAAAAACTATACTAATTAAGACAACAAACTAATAGCAAGCAAATTGGCAGGATAGCCTAGACCTAAACCATAACCACAAGAAGAATCATTCTTTGAGAATTGGAGAAAATCTAAAATACATTACAACCACAAAGAGATATTGTTTTACAAACAACTTTGAAGTTTTTGAAAGACTGACAAAACCTAGTTATCTAGGAGGAAAAGGTATCTTCATGAATTGCTGTTCTAATGAATATCAACATAGAAAACTGTTTTATATATCAAGTAAGTAAATACTATTTGACTTGCACAGGTCTGTTTCGACTATGATGGGGTTACATCTGGATAAACCCATCGTAAGTTGAAAATACCATAAATCGAAAATTCATTTAATATACACCTAAGCTACCAAACATCATAGCTTAGCCTCGTTTACCTTCAAAGTGCTCAGAACACTTACATTAGCCTACGATTGGGCAAAAATCATCTGACACAAAGCCTGTTTTATAGTGAATGCTGAAAATATCATGTAACTCATTGAATACCGTATTGAAAGTGAAAAACAGAATGCTTGTATAAACACAAATTGGTTATAAGCATATAGGTTGTTGAAACTTGTGATCATGTGGCTGACTGGGAGCTGCCCAGAATTGCTAGAGTGTCCTACAGTTTATTACTAGCCTGAGAAAGATCAAATTTCAAAATCTGAAGTACAGTTTCTACTGAATGCAAATCACTTTCACACCATCACAAAGCCAAAAGGTCCTAAGTCCAATTATCATAAATTGGGAGACCATCTGTATTTTCTTTGACCAAGTTATCACATTCCTAAATATATAGATTAGGTTAGGAATCTTAAAGTGGGTCCATACCCCTGAGATTTTAAGAACTTCCAAACAGTTGCCAGGCATAAACACACATAGACACATTTCTAGAAATTCAACTTTCCTATATATTTAGTTCTAAAATCTACTGGCATGATAAACGGACATTATTCTTTGTATGACCACAGGTTGTCCCTGCACCCCTTCTTATATCTCCTCTTGATCCTTCAACAACAGTCATCTTCTCTTTGAGAAAGAAAGTCATGCTCCTCATGCATCTGGAATCTTACCATGGTGCCTTGCCAAACAGAGTGATAATGGAAAGATTGATTTTGGAGCAGTTTTCTTTCACGTTTTCTCAGGGAACCAAAAACCTCCATTACAGCTTTCTATCTTTCTTTTTGAACTAAAGTAATGTCTTAGTAAAGCTGTTTTCTTAAAAATATAAGTGGAAAGATTTCTAAGGAAATCAAATGTTTCAAGATTGTTTGGATGAAATGTGCAGATTAAATTTTTACTTGATATCTTTCAGAAGCAGTGTGCATAAACACCATTAAATATCTATCCCAATTAGTCACTCATTCACTGAGTTTACCCCAGGCTATGGCACTGTATCAAATAATGCCAAGGATCAGTTTCTTTTAACAACATGGATTTCTTTATCTTTTTCTCACTCTACTTATTGACTGGTTTGCTACAGGTGCAGCTACATGCCACGTACCTTCTTCAGTCTAGAAATAGATTGAAGAAACACTCATATTTGTGACATGTCATTCCTACACGAGAGGGAAAAAAACAAGAGTGTATGGAACTCTTCAATGTTTCTTAAAGTTTCTATTTGGAACTGGCCTGCCTTGCACTGCTGATTCATCAATCAGTCCAAAGACAGTTCACAGCCAAGCCTAATGCCAATAGCATAGGGAAGCACAGAAAGTCACACATCAACAGGTAGGAATGTAAAATCCTTTTTGAGAACAGCAGTGAGTAGTGGGAAACAAGAATACATCCTACCACACTTATTTTATCATTAAGTCATTTAATAGGTTTTACTTATCATTAACAAACAGTAAGAGTATCAAACACGTAAGAATTTGTTAAGAATGTTGAACTTCTCCTTGTCCAAATAATTGTATACAGTTTATTAAATATACTTATGTGCAAAAAGGTAAAGAATCTGAAAAAGGTAGATGTAGGACCCCGACTCCTTAATAAGGGCATATTAAGGGGCACCTGGGTGGCTCAGTCAGTTAAGCCAGGTCATGATCTCACAGTTCGTCAGTGGAGCCCTGCATTGGGCTCTGCACTGACAGTGCAGAGCCTGCTTGGGATTCTTTCTCTCCTTCTCTCTCTGCCCCTCTCCCGACTCTTGCTCTTTCTCTCTGTCTCTGTCTCTCTCTTTCTCTCAAATATAAATAAACTTAAAAATTAAAAACAAATAAATAAATAAGGGCGTGTCAAAAATATTGAACCAGGGTGTCAATGAATGAGTTTTTGTGTTCTTGACTAGATTTACTTCTGTCTTATGTTTTTTTTGTTGTTGTTATTGTTCCACATTATTTTCTAGTTCTGAAACCTTTGTTGTGTGCTTTATATTTTTGCTTTTTGATTTTTTCCCCTCAAAATACAGGGTTAGCAATGGATCTTTATCAGTTGTTTTGTTCAGAATCTTCCGCCTCCAATATGTGATACCAAATACTGTCTATGGCTATGTAATGAGTACTACTATTCTGTCTCACTAAATTGAATCCTCCACATCTATATTCTCTTTGATCCCTTACTAAGGTAGCTACATTTTCTCTACGGAATCACTTTCTTCTTTATGACATGCGTGAGTATGAAGGTTCAAAACCTTTCTTTATAAAAAGGAGAATAAACAAAAAATGGAGATTGTCACACCAAGGAATTCCTGTGCCAACCTCTTAGATGTTTCCTAGAAGCAGCAGCTCAGAAATAGCTCGGGACTCACTGTTCCCACACTGCTTGCATATAGCTGTGGAAGTCTCAGGTTGTGTGTGCTAAAGTCCTGCCAATCGTGAGACAGGTTACAGGAATAATAAATCAAAGGTAATTAAAATGACTTCTAAAGTTATATAGAAGACCTTTGTTTCTAAAGTTTAAAAATATATATAAACTTAGCTTACTCATTGTGGTTCTTGTGTATTATCTACTTTGATAACAAGTCTAATGTGATTCTGATGTTTTTTCAGCAATTTTGACTCAATTTAATGGCGGTAATGAATATGGTAAAATTATAATAACTGCTAAACCCGGACAACACTTTCTCATTATAACAAAACTTACTTAGTAGTAAAAATATAGGAAATAACCTGTAACCCTATCATGCTACTGCTAAATGCTATATTAAATAATTTGTATCCATGGTAAGAATGGAGTTATTCCATACCATGCTTTATATTTCTATGAGTATATAATTTTTTTAATGTTTGCTTATTTTTCAGAGAGAGAGGGGCAGAGACAGAGCATGAGTCGGGAGGGGCAGAGAGAGAAGGAGACAGAATCTGAAGCAGGCTCCAGGCTCCCAGCTGTCAGCACACAGCCGAGAGTGGGGCTGGAACTCATGAACCACGAGATCATGACCTGAGCCAAGTCAGGCCTTAACCCACTAAGCCACCCAGGCACCCCTCAACATAATTTAACTTATTCAAGGAAAACATGATTTTCTTTAAAAAAAAAAAACTCTTATTTTTTGAAGAAAAATGTTATATTGCTTAGCATAAAACAAGCAAAAAAAGGAGGAATGATATCTAAGTTCAGTATATGAGCATTGAATGTTCTCACAAAAATTAAAATTTTAAAGCCTATCTAAAATCTTTATCACAATATCAATATCAGTTAAGAAAATGGCTGACATTACATTGCATAATTGAAATCAAACCTCACAATAATGAATAAATGGACTCTATTAGAAGCTCCCTTGAAAATTCTACACATTTCTACTTAAGAAACTGTAGTATACCTTTGTTCTAGAGCTGCCATTTTTCAAGGACAAGCGAAAGTATTCAAATGTATAAAAATCTCTGAGGGGATTCGTAATTTCTTGCATATATCAATGAGTAATTACTAAATTAGCCTGTTTTGCACACCCATGCCTAAATACAGTGCCTTACACAGGCTATAGTTTTCTCTCCAATGTGGATCTGTGTGACACAAAGATCTGGGGATCCAAACTAAGCAGAACAGCTCAGCCTTATACACACAACTAGCACAGTCAGATGCATCCAAGTGAAGAAAAGGGTAGAGTATATCTAGGGAAAATATTGTTTTAAAAAATAATCCTGATGCTGAGCTCACTCCTGCTCATGCCCACCTGGGAGAAAAAAATGGTCACATGAGGGACGCCTGGGTGGCGCAGTCGGTTAAGCGTCCGACTTCAGCTCGGGTCACGATCTTGCAGTCCGTGAGTTCGAGCCCCGCATCGGGCTCTGGGCTGATGGCTCGGAGCCTAGAGCCTGCTTCCGATTCTGTGTCTCCTTCTCTCTCTGCCCCTCCCCCCTTCATGCTCTGTGTCCCTCTGTCTCAAAAATAAATAAACATTAAAAAAAAATGGTCACATGACTACACCCAAGTGAATAGAAGCTGGAGAATGTAGTCTCTTCCTGGGCGGCTGTGTGCCAAGAAAAGCAGGGCAAAGACTTGGGAGAGATGGGGGGACAGCTATAAAGCTGGCCATGGGGAACAAATATTCTTGCGCCAAAGTAATGAAAAACTAAAGGCATGGGAAATCTATCTCTTACCACCAATATTATACTTAGAAAGGATATTTGGTATTTTTTAAAATAATGATAATGATGATGAAGTTTTAAGAACAATTTTTATCTTTTAATAATATTTCTTCAATTGTTACAGCGGAAACTTTATTCACGAGGTGACCTACATTCTGTAGTGATTAGGGCAAGAACGCTAGCATCAAATTACCAAGGACAAAACAGACCCAGTATCTAGCAACATGGTACGGGAAAATATTCACATTTCGTCTTCAAAAATCCTTAAAATTTTTGAGTCAGGTTTTCATGCACTTCCCATCAAAGAAAATTCTCTGTTGGCATTCCGATTTAAATTGCAAAATATATTAATTTCATGAGAAATGAAATGTTTATGATATAATTTCCCAACTAGTAACGTGATAGGCTGATATTTTGGGTTTTATGCCCTTTCTTAAATTGTGAGTTTTTTTCTGACTCTTACGCTCTTCTGTTTTACTTATTTATAGGTTTTATTATTACAGGTTTTATTATTTTATTGATTGTTTGTATTTTCAATGGTTGTTTTCCATTTCCATTTATAACTGTTAATTCCAAGTATAAGAAATAAAAGCTCATTAAAAACCCTTGCCAAATGTTCTCAATATGTGTAATACTTTATTTGAGCTTTACCATTTACCTAGATATGTAATTTTGTCCATGTCTCAATATTTGGGAATTTTATTTAGTTTTCTTTCCAACCACAATTGTCTTGGATATTTGAAATAAGGTTCTATAATTACTGTGGTCCTATTTTACATTTATCTTATTGGTGATTATATTTCACTGGCTTAATTTCTAATGAATTAAAGCATGTTATCTGACAAAAAATACATTTTTGATCACGTGGGCTGGTGCAAAGGTGGGGAGTCAATGAGAAATTCTGCTAAGATGTATGTATTTGTAGAGCAAGATGGAGAGGCTACCATTGTCAGGAGTTTACAAGTGAAACCTGGGAGTATCAGTCATCTCTTAGCTACCTTGAATACTCTCCCATCATGTCTCTCTCTAACATCAATGTTGGATGACCACTCTGAAGGTGAATTGCAGGGATCTAGTGAGGATAGCTACATCTGTATAGTGCTAAGGTGCTCTCACATCTGCTGTTAGGATTTCACAAGTCATGTGAAAAATTATGGTCCTGGGGAGCCTTGCCGGCTCAATCAGTGGAGCATGTTACTCCTGATATTCAGGGTATAGGTTTGAGCTCCACATTGGGTGTAGAGATTACTTAAAAATAAAATCTTAAAAAGAAAAAAAAATCCAGAAAATGATGGTCCTTTCCCTAAGCTCTATCAATAAGGCAAACCTTTCTAATGACATTATTTGGCGTCAAGGTCAGGTTAAGCTTATTTTCCTTGCTGAGATATCACAGTGGAAAATTAAAGGGGAGAGAGAATTATGAATGTGAGCTTAGTCCAAAATATTCCCTTAAATAGTTCTACTGATTATCTTCTTTTTAAAAATTTGCACATGGAATAAAACAAAAAAGGGAAAAAATGGTTTCATCTTATTTACAGAGAACACAAGACAGAAATTGACACTTTTGGAGAAAACCTGTTTCAAAAATCAAACTTGTGCTTAAATATAAATATGCTCTAAAATGCCTAATAATTTACTATCAAAGAAATAATGCTTTTAATATATACATTTTTACTTTATATAAAACTGTAGTTTTTTTTCTTATTTCAGACATGTATTTCAACATGTATATGTGTGTGTTTGCATTTATATACTTAAGGTATTGATTAAAAATAAGTGCTATTTAAATGAATAACAACAGAATATATACCAAAAACTAGGGAAAATTTTAAGTTTAAAGAAAGTTGAGGATAAAAACAGGGAGATAATTTTAGCAAGTAAAGATGAGTTATATTTTGCTGTAGTAAGTACTAACCCCAAATCTGCTTATTTTTTTTTGATGTTTACTTATTTTTGAGAGGCGGACAGGGGCAGGGAGAGAGGGACAGAAGATCGGAAGTGGACACCATGCTGCTGAGAGCCTGATGCAGGGCTCAAACTCATGAACCATGAGATCATGACCTGATCCGAAGTTGGACACTTAACCAACTGAGCCACCCAGGCTCCCACCCCAAATCTGTGTTTTAAAACAAAGATATATTTCTGGCTCACAGTGCATATACAATTAAGGTAGGTATATATTCTGTGTTGTTCTCTTTTTAGTAACCAGATTCTGAGAGCAACCTATTCTAGAAATATAGCCATTGATTATGGAAGAAGGAAAGGTAGGACACACCTAACCCTGTACTGACTCTTCAAAATTCTACCAGAAGGGATAATGTGCTTCCAATTGCATTTCACTGGATAAAGTAAATCACTTAGCCAAACTTAATGTCTGGGGAGTTGGGAAGTACAATCTTACCTCATACTTGGACATAAAAAAGAAAAAAGAAATGTTTGTACATAGTACTAATGCCTCCACCCACCCCTCTTTCAATTTATTAAATACCCTTTAATTAATTTTCCTTTTCTCATTAAAAATACATTCATCTAAGAGAAGGAGAGAGAGAGAGAAAGAAATTAAGAAACAGACTCTTAATTATAGAGAACAAATTTATGGTGAGGAAGAGGCGAGGAAGGTGTAGGATGGGTTAAATTAAGGGAAAAAAAGTACACTCATCCCCTCACAGGGGAAGAAAAACAAAAATTCCTTACATGATGGTATGAAGCACTGTATCATGGATTTTCATGTAATTAGAGAAATAGAAACACTATAACAGTAACAGAAAGTACCATGTAAAATGGTCCCAAAGTCCTGCTGAAGAGATATTGAGGGGACATCTACCCTGGCAATAAAAATAAATAATAATAATATCATATTTCTTGAGTTATTTTTGTACCTTGAAAGAGCAACATGGTTCATTTATCTCTGTAGATTTTTTTTGTTCCACCCTCTGTGTGAGACATCTTCCTTCATTGCCATTTTTGCCACAAAGTAATCAGACACTGGAAAATTTGCCCTTCTTAACTGCTGAGCAAATTTATGAGTTCATTTTTTGCCTACAGATAATGGGTGGCTCCAGGGCCATTTTAAGCCAAAAAGCCATAGTCTCTTTTATTTATTTATTTATTTATTTATTTATTTATTTATTTATTTATTTATTTATTTACATTTTCGAGGGAGAGGGAGAGCATGAGAGCCAGACAGAAGGACAGAGGGAGAGAGAGAGAGAGAGGAAGAGAATCTTAAACAGATTCCACATTCGGCACGTACCAGGGATTAGTCCCACAACCCTATCTCTTATAGATACAAGATTTGAAGACAGGATGTCTGAGAATTTTCCCACAACTTCAGTAGCATCAATCTGTAGATCCAAGAAATTCTATGAAGTTGAGACATGATAAAATTTAAACACATTACACACACATGCACACACGCACACAGACACACACTTAGTATTTCTTTGTAAAATTTCTGTATTAAAATGTAAGTTAATTAATGTTACAGCAATAATTGTTCAAGAGAATTCATTTAAAATGAAATTCCAATCTTTCAGAGTTTCTTGTTTGTTAAAGAACATTTATTTCTGTGAACATTTAATATATGAGTTATAATTTATTTTTGATAACCTTACATATGTTTTTATTTGTTTTCACCTTTTCTATATTTCAAATACTTAGTTTATTGTTTACTAGAAAATGAAAGAAAAAAGCTCTTAAACTGAGTTTTGGTAGAGGCAATTTATTTTGCTTAATCATCCCTGAAACCTAATTGAAAACTGTAAAAAATAAGTCAGTGATGGAGAATATTTTAATTTGTAGTTTGGGGTAAACATCAATTGATTACAAAGAAAAAATCTTGGAGATAACTTGTGAATTAAATGGTAAATACTACATAATGCTTATTTATGTGCAGATAGTTTCTTTTTTTAACCCCAAGAGTATATGTTACATAAAGCTACATATTGAAAACAAATATCAAATAGCATTTTCTAACAAATCTTTCAGTATATAAACCTCTTATTAAAATTTAATATGTCTCTTTTTGATATAAAGATGATATGGACTTAATTTCTATGAATATATTTGAACACTGGTTCATATTTGTACACTCATAAATTAAGTAATATCATCTAAATCTGTTAAAAGTATTACAGAACTTTGTTATTCCTGTGAATGACATAACAGTCAACACACAAAATAAACAGTGAATACTTCATTTTCTAAGACAGTCTAAGTATACTGTCATAAATTCAGTGCTTTAAAACTAGCAATCTGAAATATCACTGATATGTTATTTAAGTAACTTTAATTTGATGGCTATTAATACAGTTTTTTAAAAAAAATAACGTATAATATAAGCACGTATTTACCTTTACTTTTCATTATAGAATTGAGGTCCTAATTACAGTCTTTCATAGAAGTATCATTAAAAACCATACATGTTCTCTAAAATGTTTAAATTTTGCATGCAAAGATAACTCCAAATATCTATAAAAAGGGACTATTTGCACATTGGCAAGAGCAATGAAAAAGAGCTTGCAGAATGCTTTCGTTTTCTGACTGCCATTGTGTGTGAGAGGGTTTGAGTGCTTTCCAAAATTTGTCTGGGTTGCCAGGCCTGTCAGATATGTTTGCTAGAGTTTGGAAAGGAAATCTACCATGTTCTCCATTCTTGGCATTGGCATCAAGAAAGTTTTAGAGAATATATTTTCATCTACTGCTATATATTTCAAGTTTTGGTAACAGCAATTTCAAGGAAAAAACTTTAAGTGAAAGTAACTGGTAATTTATATCTATTTGAATTTCAGCACCATTTCCTAGGATTTCCTCTTTTTACAAACATACTTGTAGGTTAATATTATTTATTAACACTACTGTTTTGGCTTCAAATAATACACTTACTCGCATTCCTGTGTTTAAATGCTGCACTTCAAAAATGCAAGTTGTATGGCAGATACGGCCTGGACATCAGCTCTTATGCTGAACTAAGGAACTGTAGTATTAATGAATAAAATACAAATTATTTTAATGATTAGTGATAACATTGGCTTATTACTCCCAATGTGTCCCCCTGATTCTGAATAAATTCATAAAATTAAAAGGGTTACTAATAAAATAATATTCAATATAATTAATCACATAATATACTTGATTAAAATTCATAGAAAATAATTATATAGGTTATAACTATAAAAATAATTTACTCAATCATTTTGCCTGTTTTGGCTGAGCTACAAAGTAAAGTATGTAGAAGACATAAATCTATGATTCTTGAGTGTTAAAAATTGTCTAACATTCTTCTTTCATTAAAGATAAAATGAATTGCATAAGGGAACTCTGGAGAAGGTCAAAATCATACATTTTGAGGAACTAGAACTAATTTTAACTTAGAGTGATATTATCACCAACTGGATATTCAAATCTGTATTTCACATAGACATTTAGATTTTCATTTCTACTTAAGCTTCCATATCAGTCCATTACCTTTAGTAAGAAGGGTCAAATCCATTAACTTGGCCAACTCACATAGAACCACTCACATAAAACTACCAAGACAGAATTTTTTTCTACCTTAAAATTTTTAGTGCACTAAAAGAATAATATAGCCCACTAAGGAATAATCCAGGCCTTTCTGTTCTATCAATAAGAATAAATTTTTGTAATTTATGTTTTATTGCTTAGAAGAGATAGAAAAAATAATTACTGAGGATCTGTCTCCTATCTATGTATCATCTATCTATCTATCTATCTATCTATCTATCTACCATCTATCCATCTATATGTCATCTATCCTTACATTCCCTAGCTTATGTGAGTATTGCCGGCAGATAGCTCTTACCCATCAACAACTTTCACTGATTGCCTCCTTTGAAAGGAGCACCCTTACTGAAGGTCATGCTCCCTTCTCATGGTGGTCTTCATTCAATGACTGATATTGGAGGTAAAAACTCCTTGCTTCCTTTCTCCTAATTTGGTATAACTTTGTAGGATCATTCCCAATTCAGAATTCCTTACAGAAGCCTCCATTTGCAAACTGTCTCAGAGATCCCAGGAAATTCTACCCACAATAGAGGCCAAAACTTTTTAGTGCAGAACCAAACCTAGAACATAATAAAGCACATGAGTTCTCAATGACTATTTGCAAGTGACCAATAAAGAGCTTTATCTCTACACCTAAGAACAACACACTGGAGCATGCTTTCTATTTGTTTTATGTTTTTTGTTTCTGTTTTTGTTTTCTTATTGTTTTTGCATGATTCTGGATACATATTCAAAAGTCAGCTACACACTTACAGAGGCCAAACGGGATTGTTGGTAATATTGCATAGAGTAACACTTTGTATGTCCTCCTGAATAACAGTGAAATCACTACTATAAAATGGAAGATACCTTCATGTTTTGATTAATTGTCTTATAAAAATACAAATGCATTATTTGAAGCACATGCTATCACAACATCTGATCCTATCAAAAAGTACGAGAAAATGTCGTAGTGACATGTAAGCATACTTTAGAGAAAAAGGCAAATTTATATTTTAGTGACTGAGTTATAACTTTTCTCTGAGCACTCAAAATACTATTTGGCTGAGTCATTAAAGTGATGTCAAATTTTTATTATTCTGAAAAGTAGCTCTTCATTCCAGCTTTATAAAATATTTAGAAACTAAAATACATACTCTTTCCCAAACTTCAAAGTACTCTAATGGGTATTTAAAAATGCCTGACTAGGTAGTTTCAAATATTGTGTTACAAGTGCCGCAGATATTATTTGTTAACATAAACCCAACCTATTTTAAACTAGTTAAGTGTGTATTATATATACATAATAATATTTTCTTAAATTCTGGGAAACCTATATGAAGAGGCTTAATGTTTTCTACACCATTCTAGATGCTAGGGATGAAAAGATGAATAGGATATAGTACTTGCTTTTAAGAATCTCATCAATCCATTAGGTAAAACTCAACTGACTAGTATATTGCGATTGAGTGGGACTTATTGGCTTCCTATTTCTCCCTCCTCTAGAGTCAAGTATAAATTCAGATTACGGTTAGGTATTGACACTCTTTTAGCATTAAAAAAAATCATACTGAAGATGACCAGACAATTATTAAACTGCCAAGTATTTAAAGACACCTCATCTTCCTCAAGATAACACACCATCAGGGCAAATTCACACGCAGATGCATTTTTCCCACGTTTCCTTCTCTATTCCATATGATTGAAAGAAAGCTGAGTGTGTAAGAAAACAGGCACCAAATATAAGAAAAAGTAAGGTGCCGGTGGCCAGGGCTCAAATGGATGTAAATCAACTAAGGAGGAGGAACAGGAGAAGGAAAAGTGCAAGAAGAAGAATATGCTCTGTGATTCTCCGTGGTATGTTCACAGATAAAGGGGGGAAAAAACAAAACCAACCAACCAACAAACAAACACACAAACAAAAATGAGGTCCTGACCAGGGAGGGGAAATGGTGGTAGTGATGATAATAGAAAGGGGCAGACAAATCAATATCGATCACTTAAATATTCTTATTGTGTCTTTAAAAGATTTCAAACCCAAACTAAATAAATGTGGTTTTGTTTTGCTACATTCTTACAGATTCTGTGGATTTTACTTAAAGAAATTCTGTCTGGGGCACTGAATGTACCACCCTCATCCTGGCCATAATGGTTTCATTGTGGTATCACCAAATGATTCTGTAACTTCTATCTAACTGGTTAGTATGAAGTGATAAGAGAACACATAAGAAATCAATAAATTCAACTTGAAGGTTTAAGCAGAACACAGGAAGGGAAGAAAACATAGAGCTGGGCCTTCAAAGAGAACTCACCATTTACTACTTAAACAAGGTATATAGTAAAAATATATCTCATGTAGAAGATTAAGCATGTATGAGAGAGGTCAGAAAGTGTTTTCCAGAAATACCAATCATCATGACTGTAGGGAAAACTGAGTACTCTAAGGCTGCAGTATCTGGGAATGATCATTTGGTGATGAATTTAAAGGGCAGACATTTCCAATTACTTGGGTGGGCAGGGTTTAGGCTATCAGAAACTCTAGATCAGTCACTTCCCCTGTATGTTCTTAATGTCTGTGTCCTCCTCTCCACCAAAGTTCATACATTGAAGCTCTAATGTTTAATGGGAGGCGATTAAGTCACAAGGCTGAAGTGCTCCTGAAAAAGATTAATGCTCTTATAGAAAATGTCCCTAGAGCTCCCTAGAAACCTTCCACCATGTCAGGATACAAGGAGAAGTCTATGACTTGTCATCTACGGCATCCTTCTGAGAGGCTAGTTTGAAATCTGGTCTGATGGCAAATCTCCTAAGTCAGTACAGACCGTGGATGCAATGATGATTAATTCATTTCTTGAGACAAGGAGCATAGAGTAAGGCCAAGGAGAAAAGGAGAAGCACAGAGTGTTCCACTCCCTATTATGGATACAACACCTGTGTTGCTAATGAAACTTTTTGTTCCATGTGCCCAAAGAACACTATACTAGGATGACCAACAGGATATTTATGAAGAGTTGGGAAGAAAAGGGTAGAATCTATGGAAAGTGTCCCTCTAGAAGCAATACTGAATCTCTGGTTCCATATATTTCATAACACTCTTGACACATTTGTGTTACAGAACTGAGCAAAGGCTCAGGAATAGGAAGCCACAAATGTCATTGAAAGGAATTTTGAGTTAGGTTAAATTCAATAATATACTTTCAATTTCAAACTAAAATTACTGAATAGAAGTAAAATTTCATTTCTCTTTTTGAAAAAATAAGTACTGAGGTAGCCAGCCCAGGGATTAGATGATGGTAACCATCCTGATTCCAACTTTCTTTTCCACCACTCCAGTGTCTGGCTTCCTTCCTCAGGTTTACCTCATGATTTGAGATGATTGCAAGTATCCAGTCATCACATCAACATAGCAAATTGGAAGATGGAAGAACAAAAACATAGCAAAAAGTCATAATCTGGTAGAAGTAGCAATTTTAATACAGATGCTTTGGAAATGTCACATATATCCACCTGCATCTCACTAGTAATATAAATAGAAGATTACACCTACTTTTAAGAAAAACTAGAAAATTCAATTTTTATTTTGAAAATCAATAAGCCCAATTTACCAAATTTGGTAGCTAATCAGCAGTCACTGACACTGAAGAGATGTGGGATAGAGATACAAAACTGAAGGGTTAAAACTGTGAATAAGAATCCCTTGAACTCTAAATTCATTCTGTTATTTTGTGTAGCACATAACTGTTTCTTCTCCACTATGATACGGTTTGGGATGTTCATTCTATAAAGATTTTGAAAATCAGATTTTCTATAATGTGGACACCAGTCAGACACGAGAGCCACAGCATGCTGACACACTGAAGCAGCAGGACAGAATGAAAGCCTACAAATAGAACAGTAAGACATCCAGGGATTTTCCTTAACTTAGTCTCCTTTTCTGGAGAAATGGCCAGCCCACAAAGAAAACCCACCGAGACTGACATTAAAATGTGCTTCTTAAGACACGGTTTACTTCCTATTATCTCCTAATTAGTCCCAACAATGAATAAGTCCCCTTCCAAATATGTCAAGTTTAAAATAAGCTTTTTAGATTCTAATATTATCTGACAGCCAAGGATCATCAGTCCGGGACGAATCTCTAATAAGTGATAACAAACACAAACAAAACAAAAAAGAAGTCCTCAAATGAATATGAGGCAATAAAGGACACAGGGGACAGGTTCATGAAACTATGAATAGTATGCTTAAAATAGTAGAAGATATTGCATCCCATGAAATATGAAGAGAATATAGGTGCATTCCAAAAAAGCAAATGCAAAAAATATATATATAATTGTTGTAAAAGTGACATCCCTTGAAACTTTATTCTCCATACCTTTCCCCATTTTCCCTTAGTCCCACACAATGTCATAAGCCTCATTGATTCAGTGCCCAGTCTAATCACTTGGCTCCCATTCTATTCCAAGTCCACCAGCATCTCTTGAAGAACTAAAAAAAATAAAATAATAAAATAAAATAAAATAAAATAAAATAAAATAAAATAAAATAAAATAAAATAAAACAAAACAGAAGCAAATGTATTTCCTGTAGGGAGCAGGGAGACCATGATGGACTGGAATACTTTAATAGAATCTCATGAATATAATAAATGAAATTCTTTATAAAACATTTTTAAAACATCTTTGGTGAGAAATGAAGAAATGACAAGATATTAAGGAATTACCAGTTCAGGATTTTAGTGAAGGCAAGAACTGAGGAAGGCATGAAAAGCACTGAATCTACAGTTGCCTGATAGCACTTTCTGTTTCGATAAATTCCTGGGACAAGAACAACAAGTTTGAATCCCAGGGCCTAAGTAGAGAGTGTAATAACAGACCCAATGCTGTCACCAGCTACACCCCAAAACCTGGCCTTTATTGCCCACCTGCTCGGACTCACTAACCTCTGTCTCACATTTTCCCCTAAGCTCTTCTTAAAATAGTAGAAGATATTGCATTATTTACATAATGCACAAGGCATGTTTCCTTAAGGCTCATGTGAGACCTTACACATGCCTCTACATAGGGTGACAAGGCCTCCCTATTTCAATATGCATCCTAATCCTAAGCCAAAGGAACCCATTCACCCTCTCTCAGGGAGTCATGGCTTTGGAAGCCATTCCCCATGATCTTATTTGCTGCAAATGCCTGTGCAACAACTCAAACTGGTGGAGTTTCTGATTCACCAAGGAGCAAACTCACATTGGTTCAGTTCCATTGCTAATCAAAAAAGATAAACTCTCAGTGAAGGGAAAATAAAAAACCATTCTTCCCATCTCCACTTTCAGGGTATGGCAAATAAATTTTCCTTGATATTGAGTATGTAGGGAAAGAGGAGATGGATAAAATGTATCACTTAACCATCCACTGGTTAAAGAAAAAATATATATACTGGAAATTAGAAAATACTTTCAACTGACTGATAAGGAACATATATGTTGAGAGATTCATATACACAGAGAAAGAAAGACTGAAAACTGGCAAAACATGAATCTCAAGAAATTAGAAGAACAGTGAGATAAACAACAAAAAGTTAATTAAAAAAAAGAGCTTTTGGAAAAGAAGTATATTTTCTGATAGAAACATAGTCAACTTCAGAAACACAGTTTTGCTTTGTGTTAATGAAGTTTATATAAAACATATGGCAAGAAAGCTGTTTCACAAACTTCTTTTTCTTTAAAGATTGGATCAAAGTAGAAGAATTTTGATAATGCACTTTGGGCCAGGAAGAAATCCAATAGGGACAATTTTAAAATTAGGCCACAGCTAAAAGCATATCGGTAGGGTAAACTTAGGAATATAACATACCTGTTTGTTGTTCAGATAAATCACCTGGAGTTGGACCAGATTAGGAGTCCATTATTTCCCCTCCTACTAAGCACCTGTAAAATATGAACCCAATACATCAAGTAGCATAATCACCTGTAAGTAAGTGACTATTATGCCTGAGCACTGGGGTAGGGTGAGGGAAATGGAGTAACTAACATCACAACACAAAGAGAGAGGAAAGGGAGAGAGAGTCTGTAAAGCGCAAAAGCAAGTTGTAGAAATAAAGACTACACATGGTGTAGTCTCATAGTCTAGACTAAAGGCCATTTCACCACTGAGTTTTTTTTTTTTTTAATATCAATTGAATAAAGGAGAGGGGCCACTCTCAAATTTCCATCCCTTCAACACTAAATGGGTTATACTACGAAAGTTAAATCAGAAAGAACTATTTATATTCTCTGATTAGAAGAGACTTGCTAACAGTATGAACACTTTTTGTTTTGTAATGGACTTTACTATACACTCTTTCCACAATTAAAGGAGATTTTACACACATAAACCAGTTCTTATTTTCTTATTACAATGCAATCACTATTAATTTAGGTAGAATTTTACTTGAATGTCTAAATAATAGGACAGCTCTTTCTATAAGAAGATTGACTGCTGGAGTGGATTAAAAGCTTTCAGAGAAATCCCCTGCTCATTTATATTAGAGTCAGAGAATTTGATTTTCCTTCCAACAGAAATTGCTGTTTTATCCGGTTTGTGTTTCTAAAGGGCATCCTAAAATATCGTTGATTTTATGCTATTCAACTGTTATGAAACATTTATCCAGCTTAATTTTATAGCTTACTTTCTGATCTCCTCCAATATTATTTTCCCTTTCAAATTATAACAAAAGTCTTTTTAGCAAAATTTTATCATATGATCTTCTATAAACTATGGTATTTTATATAGTTAAACTATGCATTTATTCTTTTTCTTTTTTTTTCTTTTAAAAATTCCCTGTTTAGAGGGATGTTTGGTTCATTCAGCAGAGCATGTGACTCAATCTAAGGTTCATGAGTTCAAGCCGCACATTGGGCGTAGAGCTTACTAACAAAAAAAGTTCCTATGTACAAATTGATTTCATGTATGAAACATCACTTCATGTTTCTTCAGAATGCATATTTTGTAATTATTTGAAAATATTTTTTAAGTTCATTTATTTATTTTGAAAAAGAGAGAGAGAGTATGTGCAAGTAGGGAAGAGAGAGAGAGAGAGAGAGAGAAAGAGAGTATCCCAAGCAGGCTCTGTGTTGTTAATACCAGAGCTGACTCAGGGCTCCATCTCAGGAACCAAACTGTGAGATCATGACCTAAACTGAAATTAAGAGTTAGATGCTTAGGGGTGCCTGGGTGGCTCAATCGGTTAAGTGTCTGACTACGGCTCAGGTCACAATCTCATGGTTTGTGGGTTTGAACCCCATGCTGGGCTCTGTGCTGAGAGCTCAGAGCCTGGAACCTGCAGCCTGCTTCGGATTCCATGTCTCCCTCTCTCTGCCCCTCCCCCACTCGAACTCTGTCTCCTTCTCTCTCTCTTAAAAAATAAATATTAAAAATTTAAAAAAAAGTCACATGCTTAATCAACTGAGCCACCCAGTCACCCCTGGATCCTGACAAATTATTAAGGTAAGCAGATGTCAAGCTTCTTAGAAACTGTTCTTCTGGCTGTTTTGTCCTTACTTGAGCATGGTACAGAGCCCCTAGTGGGTCCTATGCAACTCTTTAAATGGGCATTGTCTAAACCACAGAAAAAACAGCAGGGGCAGCAGAATATGAACATCCTCCTTCAGATTTAGATCAGTTCTTCAATTTTGGCTATAAGGCAGTGCAAAGAAACACCGACTATCTCATCCTCCCAGGGGACATCACACTGGTGCACTACCTTGGTGGAACCATCCTCATGAAAACCCCGAAGAAGGAAATGACTCACCTTTAGTAGAGATCTTAGAAAGATGCATTTTCCAGAGATGGAAAATAGTTCTTGGCTTGCTATCAGACACTAGTTGAGACGATATGCCTGATCATGAGGCAACATGACAGAGGGACCCAAACTTTCTACTTTCAATTGTGAATAATCTGATCAATACAACCATAAATTAAGGCAGTGTTAGTACCATTTTTTCATCAAGTAGGTCTGGTTTATATAGACCTAGGGTAAGCACGTGCCAAAGTCCAAGAAAGTTACATAAACTGTTTCTCACATTTTCAAAATGCCTGTATCTGTCATATTGCTGTCTCTCCTTTGACCCACTCTTATGGTTTCCTGGGTGGCTGTGCTCACTATGATGGTTTAAGATGCAACACGAGGACTATTTTTTTTGTTTCACTGGTGTTCAAAATTTCTGTGGAAGGTCATATTTTCTATTGGGCTTGTGGCAAAGTTATAGAGGACACCACTACAGTTTTAAAGCAAAGACATGTCCTTTCAACAAATAATATTAAGCAAGTGGCTTTGATCAACACGAATTTCCAACCACTGAAGCTGACTTGTCTGCTACTACTAATAACTGCCCAGTATATGAGAAGCAGCAACTAAAAGTAGTATCTACCTTAAAGAAAGACAGAGCATGTTCATTGCCTTCAGGCAATGGAATAGAGACACAACTAGCTAAATGGATGGATCTTAAAAAAGAATTCTTAATGAAAGAAGTGTGAGATGTATAACAAAACACTTTACAGAAATAGCACAAAAAGGTGCACACAAAATAACAGTTCCCCTATTGCAAGAATAGATGTTAATAAAAATACATGAGAATCTTTTAGATGGGGAATAGACAATAGGTGTTGGCTACAAAACTGAATGAATGGAATGAAGGAATGATCTAATTGATTAAAAATCAAGTTGAGGGCACCTGGGTGGCTCACTTGGTTATGCGTCAGACTTCAACTCAGGTCAAGATCTTGTAGTTCCTGAGTTTGAGCCCTGCATCAGACTTTGTGCTGATAGCTCAGAGCCTGAAGCCTGCTTTAGATTCTGTCTCCACCTCTCTCTGTGCCCCTCCCGCACTCATGTTCTGTCTCTCTCAAAAATAAATAAACATTAATTAAAAAAAATCAAACTTGGGCTTTGCATAGACTCCAATTTCTATACTTAAAAAGTGGGATGATGTTTTTGTAGAGCAAGGAGACACACAATTAAAAAAAAATTAACACAGTAAAATAAAATAATAACAATAAAGACTCCAGTGATTAAAGGTGCTGTGAACTTAGAGGAGTATTTTTCTCAATCTGCCCATATGATACATAAAGGGAAAAAAATTAATGAAATACATATGGTTAATGAAAAATAAGGATGCCAGCATAGTAATGAAACAGTAAATAATAAGGGGAGAGGTAGGATATGGCCTCAGGGAGGTAGGCAGTGTCCCATTCATGTCGGCTCTGGCCACAAATTTGAATTTCATTTTCTAATTTGAATTTCACTGTGATCTGCTGGAGGTCTTCAAGCATGGGAGAAATACGAGCAGACTAAAGGTAGAGTGAAACATTCTGGCTCCTATAGTTAAAAAAAGTAGACTGCAGGGGGAAAAGTAATAAAGGAGACAAGAGCTAGGAAGATTCCCATTCCTCTGATGAGATTGTCATGGTTGGCAACAGCGCTGCAGGACAAGTGGGTAAAAGTGATTATGTCACCTACCAGACTCAAACACGCCAATTGCATCTGGTAGTTTTCTGATTAAAGTCCAAAGACCTTGAAACGATATCCATAGCATGTCAGGGTTTTAATCATGTCTACCACATCCTTTGCTAACTCTTCTGAAATATTGTCCTTCCTAAAAAAGTGTTGCTTTCTCTCACAATTTCATGCCTTTACACAATCTCTTTCATTCGCTTGGGAAAATCCAACTCCCTCTTCTTGACCACTGAGTTCTCAGATTCAACTAAAATTAATTTCCTCAGAGATTATATTTTAAACTAACTTCATACCATGAACAGTTTAGTTTCTGTTCTTAGTGGTCCACTGTTAATATGTGATTTTATTTATAATAACATTTTGCTATTAATGTAATTTTCATTGTGTGTAATTTTTGCCTATGTGATTTTCTAATTGGACTATATGATTAGTAAAGAAATGTTTTTATCTTTACATAACTAGCACTCACAGAATACCTTAAATAGAAAAGGCTTTTAATAAATGCTTGATTATTCAATCAAAAATAATTGCCAAAGATTATCACCACTCTTCCTTTTTTTTTTATTTGCTTTAAATCCCTGTCTCTGAGTTCTTCTACAGACTAAGACAATATACATGTCATGTATAAATATGCTTAGTCATATGATTCTTGCTACAAAAAATGAAATCTTTTAACATGGTAAACTAAATAAATAACATATTCAAATATTTAGTCATTCCATTTATTCCTTCAGAATAACATGTACCAGCAAAATAACATTTACCAGCAACTATACCTATGGTACTGCAAAGCACCACAGATGACACAAAGAAAACTTCTTACAAATGAGGTGACTTAAAACAAAAGCACAGTGGACTTAGAACCTGGTAGGGTCCCCTCCCTAAGGAATGGAAAAAAACAAAAACCACAACTCAAGGCAACCTACTTATACAGATGTAACATCCCTCACCACCTTGTACCATGAGACCACTTATTCAGACTTCATGTTGTGTGTTACCATAGGTGGGAGACAAAAAAAAAAAAATAGAAAGTGCATAAAAAACTATGCCACATGGCATCCGGGGTTCAGTTCTTCAGGCACGACCCCAATTGAGTCTTGCCGGCACAAACAAAGTCCAGTCTCAGTGTCACAACTCTCTGTGGGAGAATCCTCTTACAAGAATACAAATAAAACTATGACAGAATTCCCACCAAAAAAAGTGGAAATTGATAAGGAACACCATGTTTATCCTTTTTTATGCATTTTTATTTTTTAGTTTTGTTTTTATTTTGTTATTTGTCTACGGCCAAGTTCTTCATTTTATCACAAAACTCAATGAGAAATAAAGTATTATATTATTCAGGGTAACACAAGCTGCTATAATAGATATACACTAGGGTTCAACCATTTAATTCAGGAGATTGTTACTTCTTCTTCATATAAATTTTAATTGGTACTGAGTGCAATAGAGTGCAGGCAGGGTTAGTCAACTCTGCCCCATATAGTCTGGGCCCAGATCGGGGAATGTTCTCATTTTGTCCAGTCACTAGGTAGGGGATGAGAGCAAGTGGGAGATGTGGAGGGTCAGGCCTGGGAGTGGTATCTACATCTTAGCCAGGACACAAGTTAACAGATTGAGTGAATTATATAATTGCTGCCACAAATTTACTTTGCAGAGCACTGAATAAAAGTAACCTTAATAAAATATGGATAAATAAAGGATTTAATGAGTGGTAAAATTTAGGGTCAAGTTTGGTCTTCTACAATTTATAAGAAATAAGAGAAGAAAAATTCTATGTATCAGATATGATGAGCTACAAGGTAAATCCTGTCCAAATACACATGAAAGTATGCACAATTAAAGATATCTAATAAATATTTGTCAAAGGAAATAAATCCAAAATGCTTTATTATATCCATAAAAAACGGTTGTAAAAATATGATTTGATATGTTTATTGCCTCTGCCCTTTAGTCTATTAAATTTGATAGTGCTCAACCCAAAATTTAAAAGAAATTATAAATTGTTAGTATATTTCAAATGTCAATTCTATGATATCTATAGCTTTGCTTCATCACTGTGATGACATTCGAGTATTATCTGAAAACAACAAAAAGAATGAAATGATAAATGCAATAATAAATTATGAGACACTACTTCAATTGAGCTACTCAATGCTAAACTATTTGATGTGCAAATATTAGATGCTCTGTTCTGTGTTTTTCCATCTTTTTTCCTCTACTTGTATTCCATTTTGAATAATGTTTATTAGCTTGTCTTTTAGTCCACTGATTACAGCACTGTATGTGGTGTTTGCTCACTGAAAGAAATGCTTCATTCTATTACCTAGTATTTTCTACCATTTCTATTTTTTTTTTTTAATTTTAACTTCTGGTAAAATGATCTATTTGTTTCTGTATGCTGTCGATATTTTCCATTGCCTCCTTTAACACCTTTTTATAGTCATTTTAAAATCCTTGTCACATAATTTCAAATTCTCAGTTGTCTCTCTATGTGTTTCTATTCACTGTTCCCACTCTTGTCCGTGATTTTATTTGCTTTTCTGTATTTTTCATATATTATTTTTATTGTATTCCACTAATGTGTGAAAGATCAACAGAAGTAGAAATAAAAGACATTTTTTCTCAGAATGTTATACATAGGGTCACTATAGTTGGATAAGTCTAGTCCATAGTTTAGAAATGCCTAGAATTTTTTGCAGCTCTAAACAGATGCAATTGCCATTGTTTAAAATATCTTGATGGTGAGATCACTTTTCCTTCAAAGGGCATGGGGTCTGAAAACTTGTAAGACTCAAAGATCTCTTTACAATTTACAATTCAACCACCAGCCTTCCAACCCTTGGAACATTTATTTCTCTTTTATAGTTTTGGCTTTTGTATTTTTTGTGCTCCCGGGTTTTTTGCACTGCAATCCTTCCACTGGCATTCTGCACCTCAGGAGACTACTCTTCCCCTGACTGCCTTGACTCCAAACATTGGAGGGCTAGTACACTGCACTTAGTGAAGGTCCAGAGTATCTTATTGGGTTTTCTCTGAGCAATTCTGCTCTGCTCCAGCCATTAGAGGTTCACTGCAGTACACGTGGGAGAATCTTGAGGTACTCTAGAGATTTATTTTAGCTCTTCAGCAAACTGCGGTCTTAAATTTGGGAATACCCCATGCAAACCAGGAGGGTGTATCTCAGCTCCCCTGCCCTGCTCCCAGCCTTTCGTTTGCTTCTCTGTGTGCTTGGTATGAGCCCACGGGAAAGTGTCAGTGGGTGGAAGAACACTCACACTGGGGCTGAGGCTATACAAAATATTTTATTTGTCATTTCAGCATGCATATGCTACCATGAGTTCATTAAAAGATCAACATATTTTTTTTCCCCTTATTTCTCTCTATGGTGGATGTTGCTTCTATCATTCAACCAGGAATGGAAACAGCCATGGGTCTCTGTGTTCCTAGGAAGTAAATGTATCTATCTGGATTTTACTACATGAGCTCTTTGGATCTTCAGTACTCTGATGGTTTTTAACTATGATTGTTTATAGCTTATCTTGCTTGCTACATACCCTAAATGGAAGTGGTAGTCTATATAATAAAAAATTTTTAAAGTTTACTTATTATTTCTACTTATTTATTTCTACTTAAACAAATTGAATATTCTACAGACACAAAAAATAAAAGAATTTTGCTCAATTAAATGACCTCGAGATGTCAAGTTGGCTAAATAAGCCATAAGAATTAAAAAATAGCATTTCTGTAAGCATAAACTACATGAATTTATAGATTTTACCATTTTTATCCATTTACTTATAAGCTACAAAATCAAACTTAAATTTTTTCTATCCCTTCATAGTCTACTCAAAAGTGGCTATTAGATTGTCTCGATTTGTGAAATATCTGAAGATACCATTTATTTAAGGACAGAAGAAATGTTAATTCTATTAGATTACTGGATTTGAAAATACCATGCAGGTTATGATTGCATCAGAAATTGAATACTTCAAGTTTAAACTACTGAAGTCTTTAGATCTAAGTAACCAATTTTCTATTTTGGAATAAGTACAAACTCTCCTAAAATTAACATTAAAATGTAATTCTGTTCATATTAATTGATGTTCCAAGAATCACATCTATTATTTCACCTTTTCCCAATACCTATCACAGAAATTAGAACAGACACTATAACTCCAAGGAAATAATGATTATTCCCTTAAGTCCTAGGGTACAATAACATTTAATATATTTAATAGCATCCTTTTAAGATTTCAAGTGAATGTCGGTCATAGTTTTGTCAATCCTAGGAATGTCAGTCCTAGGTGTGTGTGTATGTATATGTGTGTGTGTGTGTGTGTGTGTGTGTGTGTGTATGTATATATATATCTACATTATCTCTCTCCGGAATACATATAAAGAAGAGAACAATCACCTTAGGGACTGGTTTAAATGAAGCTTAATCACACCAACTAACTTCAGTATTCCCCAGAACATTGTTTCTATTCATATGCAGAATGAGTTAGATTCAGTCCAAGTGTTAGCAGAGGCTTTAAGGTGATTTTAAGCTTTTTTTTTTTTTTTTTCAATTTAGGTGGTAAGAACATCAAGGTCATGAAGCTATTCTTGTGTCACAACACAGCCATCTGCATAGAATAAATGTGCTTAGATAAGATTGTTCACCTACAAGATCCACCACAACCTCTTCACTTGGACACTCTAGCAACCAATGAAAGGCAGATTCCCTTAAAAACAGTGGACAAGTTTAAAAAAAAAAAGAAAGAAAGAAGAAAAACTGTCCTATGTAATTAGCACTCCCAGTACCACTCAGAATTAATGCTTCAGTATAAAGTTTACCAATTCTAATATTTTTAGAATTATGAAAAAGCATGGCAATATCTGAACATTAGCTTGAAACTAATGTTCCTCAAAAGGGAAATAAAACTTATCCAGAAAAAGCTTACCTCTGAAAACTTATCCAGAAAAAGCTTACCTTTCTCAAATTCCTATAAGAGTTATAGAAATAATAAATAATGTTCATAGAAATTTTACACAATCATTTTAGAAATCTAAAAAATAACAGAGAAAAGCACTCAGGATAAAAATAAAAAGTTATTGGGGCACCAGGCTGGTTCTGTTGGTAGAGCATGTGACTCTCGATCTCGGGGTCATGAGGTTTGAACTCCATATTGGGGGTAGAGATTACTTAAATAAAAGTTTAAAAAAACATCAAAGGTTATTATTATCTTCATTTCCAAGATTATATAATAGGTTTGGATTTGTTTTATTTTCTTTCAGTTGATTGTGTAAATTTTAAATTGATATGATCATACATATATCTAGATATCTGTATCTCCCTCTATATATCTGATACATATGTACATATTTTTGCATAGTTTGTCTTTACTTAATGTTATCTTATAAACATAATTCTATACAATTTTTTCACAGAATATTTTTGTAATGACCTACTATTTACTTAATTAGGCATTTATTCACTTTATTCTATTTTGGGATAATCAAATACCCAATTATTAATTTTCAATTTGCTGATTTTACATAAGTGATAAAATCATATATTTTTTATAAGTATGGTTCACATAAAACAGCTGTCCTATAAAAGGCTGGTTACATCTTCATTCCTCTTTAGAAAAATACTACTGAAAGTGAAGTTACTGATTTAAAACCAAAGAATATGGATATTGTAACATGCATGTTAGCTGTTTACAAACATGTTTCCAAAAAGAATACAATAGGGGCGCCTGGGTGGCGCAGTCGGTTAAGCGTCGACTTCAGCCAGGTCACGATCTCGCGGGCCGTGAATTCGAGCCCCGCGTCAGGCTCTGGGCTGATGGCTCAGAGCCTGGAGCCTGCTTCCGATTCTGTGTCTCCCTCTCTCTCTGCCCCTCCCCCGTTCATGCTCTGTCTCTCTCTGTCCCAAAAATAAATAAATGTTGAAAAAAAAATAAAAAAAAACAAAAAGAATACAATAATAATTGATGTAATATGGTATGTCCAACACACCATATTTTTATCATTTTGTCATCACTTCTGCACTAGTTTGATTATAAACAGAAAAGATATGTCATAGGATCTTTATTTCTATTATTATTACTAAAATGTTTAATAATTTATTTTAATTTCTTAGTACTACCTTCCTATTTAGTTTCCTCATGCCTTGTGTGTCCCTGAACCCTCAGTAACAGCAGTAAAGTTTTAAACTCCCAAGCCCTTCACTACTGAAACATCATTAAAAACCCTAACTGCTTAGTATTCTATTTTCTCCTGTCCTTGGTCTTTAATAGATTACAGCTGGTTTATGTGATAAATGAGTACATGCTAATGGGATAAAAAAAATGTGCAAGTATACCTTTGCAATCCAAAAGAAGAGGCCAGGTACCATAAGGATGGTGTGCGGGTACATCTGTCACACAAGCCAGGTGTGTGTTCTGCTATCCCCTGGATGTTTCCTGGCCTCGGGCTTTCCCTAATCTCTTGAGTCTTAGTTGCCTTATAAATGAAATGGTTATATCTGATCTACCTATGTAAGAAGAAAACGACAATGACCCAGTAAGACTAAATTTTAACAGTTTTTGTAAATAGGGGAAAAAAACTGTAAGTTCATTATATTTTAGCTAGGGATCCCTTTGCAAATGTACACTTTTATAACCATAAACCTCTATACACCATACAAGTGAATTATTTCAATAGTGATTCATTCAAGTCTCTGGAGAGATCATTTATTTTTGCGGGGGGGAGACACTACTCTCAAATCATAGCACTAAAACTGCTCAGACAGATCTATCTAGCTATCTATCTATCATCTACTCATTTGGTTTCTCTAGGGAACACTAATATATGGTGTATATGTGAAAGTGTGTTTAATGTAAAATTCAAGATTAAGCCACCTTTTGTACTAATACTACCCGTGGTTCAGCCTAAATAAATCGCATAATAGTGTTCTACTTCAGTAATGATGTTTACTCATTCAGAAACCATCACTGGATTCAGCTTCAATTAAGATAACATTTATCACTTCCATGCAATGACATAAAACAATTTCAGTGTCATTGATAAATAAAACACTCTTTCTGATCACATAACCATAAAATAGTAAATAGTCAATATCACTACCACATTTATTTATCGTGAAATAGTCACAATATTTAAATCATAAAAATTTGAATGTTCTACAGAATTAATAGTGTACATACTTTTGAAGATGAACCATAACTAAAATTAGGAAAATGCTCTTTCTTCTATTTTATTCACCTAATTATCTAAATATATAATTAAATGGTTTCTCATTTCAACTGTAATTTCGTTTTTTTATTTATCTAAATGACTTTTGATAAGATGACTAAGGAATTCTAGAAACTTGATAATCTATTAAAGGTTTCTATTCATGAACCAAATTCCTAAAGTTTATAGATAGGATTAAAAATATTAGAATACATGGATAATACCAGTAAGAAAATATGAAGCATCCTAGGAAGATAAACATCAGATAAGATCCTATAAAGAATTTGATGCTCAAATCACATCCAGGATAGTCATGCTGCAGAAGTTGGATGCGGCCACAAGGTACTCCACTCCTGGATTCAGAAATTCTGGGGGCCCTGGGACAACAGTAACGTCTATTTCCAGACAGGAACATTATATCCCCCAATGGCTAGACAGAGCAACAGTACTCCAGGCTACAGGTAACAGCTAAGAATGGGGAGCACCACCTCCCTAACTACAGACCATAAGCTCTTCCATGACACACCCAATCCCTCCTCTAGTCTTACCGAAATGAAAAAAAAAAAAAAAAGGCTAAAATGCAAGTCATAGAAGTACTGGCTTCTCTTTACATAGGACAGATAAACATGTAAGACAGAAGTTCCCAGATACTCTCAACTAAAATTATTTTAAATGACCATATTTTTGGAAATTTAAGAAAACCTCAAGAAATAGAAGAATATGCATATGAGTAAGAAATAGCACAACCAGAAGACAACCTTAAATAAATGTAATTATTATTATCTGAGGATAATGGAACGTTACGACATCAATAAAACACAAACACTCTATGCTGGCAAAGTCAATTGGAGATCAATGTAAAAATATATTTACTGAAATGTATATGTATTTACAAGATAATGCCAACAGTTTTCCCAAGATGTAGCCTGAAAAGGGTTTGAGATGGAGATATTATAAGAAAATTTACAATATTGGAGATTAAAAGCATAACTTGAAAGATCTATATGGTTAATTATCCCAGAGGAAGGAAGGAAGAAAATAGAGAGCATTCATGGAGGTTATATTTAAATTAAATTAAAACAAAATAATTGGATGAGGCTTTTCTAGAATGAAGATAAACAGAAACAGAGATGAAATACTATATGAGCTAAACAGAATATTTTTTAAATTAATAAAGTGTAAGAATAAAAGCCTTGCTAATTCAGAGTAAGTTAGAATTAAATTATTAAATTTAAAATGATTACACTAAGGGAAAAACAAAAGCCAAACCCGAGGTAAAGAGGAGAAAAAATATACAAATAACAAGAAGAATCAGAATATCAGAGGCCTCATATGAACATTAGATGCAAAACAGATCAATATATCCAATATGTTAAAAAGTTTAGTTAAAATAATAGTAAAAAATAAACTTATGACACTTTTTCTGGCCAGATAAACATTCAAGTTTGAAGATGAAAATGACATACTAAAACTCAAAAAGTTTGACTTCCATTCATTTCCTAAGATCATATATTCCAGCAAGAAAAAGGAAATTTCAAAGTGAAATGAATAATGAGTAGCAAAATATATATATGGATATATATATATATATATCCATATATATAATCTCAAATTTAAATTTAAATTTATATAATTTAAATATATTTAAATATATAAAATATAAATACATAAAAATTTTTAAATATAAAAATTTAAATTTATGTATATATCTCAAATTTAAAATTGTGTTTTGTTAAAAAATACAATTATAAGATTCTTAAAATGATGACGATCTGAACACAGGAGTTGAATGGAGACATAAGAGGAAGGACTCAAAGCCATTTAAGGTAATTAAGTCATCGGTTGTAAAAATATACATATATTAACTAGTCTACTCATTTTCAGGGAACTTTAAATTTTTAGGGTGGTTATTAATATGAAATAAATGCATATCTTCTAAAATATTAAAAGAAGAACAAGACCAAGAAAATATGACTACTCCCAGGGGCACCTGGGTGGCTCGGTGGGTTAAGCATCAGACTCTTGATTTTGGCTCAGGGCATGATCTTACGGTTGGTGAGTTCGGGCCCCACATGAAACTCTGTACTGACAGTGCAGACTGTACTCAGGATTCTCACTCCCTCCCTGTCTCTCTGCCCCTTCCTCACTTGCATGCATGAGCATATGCGCTCCCTGTCTCTCTCAAAATATAAATAAATAAACCTAAAAAAAACGACCAAATTCACAAATTGAGAGAAAGGGAAAATAAACAGCAATAAAACATGATAAAGAAAAAACATTAAATAAAATAGCATAGTATGTCAAATATTTATTAATAAACAATATATATGAAATAGCTCAACCACCTAATAAAATCAAAGGTACTTTGGTTGGATGGAACAGATTCTAGCTCTGTGCCAATTTCAAGAAGAATTCAAAAATAGTGTCATAAAAAAGCATGAAAAAATAAATTAGAGGAAGGCCAAAAAAGATATCCCACACACAACTGAGCACTTAGTGTTGTATGTAAGTGATGAATGACTAAATTCTACTCCTGAAACCTATATTACATTATATGTTAGCTAACTGAATTTAAATAAAAATTTGAAACAAACAAAAAAATTAGATAAACACCAAAAATAAAGAAATAGCTGTCTAATAACATGTGAACAAATGCCCAAACTTATTAGCAATTAAAGAAATCCAAAGCAAAGCAATAATAAAATGCTAAAAAAAGAATTAAACAGAAAAGTAAGTAAATTATACATTCAGAAATGGAGTAAGAATAGAATAGTGAAATAACAAGACAATTGATAAAGCTGACAGGAGATATGTGTAAGTCCACAACCCTAGTAGAAGACATGTAGCATTATTCTTTCAAACGTTAACAGATGAAGCAGAATAAATGTGAGAGCGTAGACTATCAGAATAGCAATAACCTTTGTCTGCAATGCTTAACACATATAGACGTACTCCTAGAAATAAACATAGAAACGAATATGGGGTAGTCCCTCTTTAAATTTTTAAATATATTATGTAATTGTTCCCCAAAATCACTGACCTAATTTCCATCCCCACTAGCAGATTATGGGAACATTAGTTTTCTCACACTTTTGCCAGTATCCAAATTATAACTCCTTAAAAATGTTTTCTTGTCTTAGGGTTGAAAACATTATTTCATTGCTTTTTAAATCTGTATTTTTCTGATTAATAACAAAGTTAAGAAATGTTTTATATATACATCAACTATTTGTATTCTTTTTACTATGTTACTGTCCTGTACATTTTTGCTCCTTTAACACCAATCTAGTAATATCAACAAATAATTTTTAGATTATTTTGATTGCATTATTACTTGATTCAAAATCAAATAGTGTACCATAATGGTATTTTCTTTTATAGTCCCACTCCTCCCCTTTACTCTTATGACATTGTTTTTTGTTTCTTAGTGTGTCTTTCTATTGACTAAACAAGATTAAGTACCTGGGAAACATACACATTTTCCAGAAAAGCATTTTCAAATGGAAACTGACAGAGACCTACACAGTAGCAAGTGCCTGGGGCTCCCAGTTCCCATTACATTCTGAAGCATTTCAGGTATCAAACAGAGCCTCAGCCAAACTTGCATAAATAGACCACAGTCTTTGGGTTGTATGATCATAAACTTTACAACTAAAAAATATCTGCATCTCTTTGTCCCCTCAAGTGTGCAAAGGGCTGGATATAAAATCAGTGGTTGCAGAAATATGATGTGGAAACATGATACTCACCTCTGTATATCCAACTTCACCTCTTGGGGGTACACTACATCTTCCCCTGCTACAGTTTCTGGGATACAACTGGGTCAGTGTAGCAGCATGGCAGAGAGGTCTAATGGCTCCCAGCCATACTGTCACCAATCTGTCAGCTGAGTTACCTAAAACTGCATGCTTACATGAGCCTCTGGAGGAAGCTCTGGCCCACTCTGTGGCCAGTCTTGAATAAGATAACCCATATCTCTTAGCTCATCCATCCTGAATATATGATGGCTCTCTAAGTGTTTTCTCTCATGATGGGCCAACATACCATTTCAACCTACAAGGGTTGTCAGGATAGTTGCTGAGCTTTCTGAAGGAAAGAGTAAAAGACAAGGGCAATGAATAAATGAAAGAAGGTTTGTAAGTAACCCCTGAAGTTCTCCCTTACAGCAGCCCAGATCAACCCAGAAAGAAAGATATTAAGGTACTGATTGAAGTTCTTAAGAGAACCTTCTGCCAATTCCTATACCCATGACAAGGATTTTTCTACTTAGCCTCTTTATTTTAACCTACATATAACATGATGAGTTGCTCTACATAAATTCCTGCTTGGTGGACCACAGACAGTTAAGGGTGGTTTTATTATCACAAACTACCCATGCCAAGGAAAGCAGACTAACCTTCTGGGCTTCAAAGTCTTGCTCTGTATCAATGGCTATTTGGCCTTATGTGGCTAACAGAATATTATTGTCATCAACTCAATTACTCCCACTCAGGGATAGGCTCATGCTTGAATTGTGCACTACACTGCCTCCTTCCCTTTCCCAGGAAGAACACTCCCTGAAATCTTGACCAGCAAGTTGACATGAGGTCCTAGAAGAAAGTCTTAATTAAAAACCTTGGAAAAGCTAGGTGCTCAATTTGGAGTACAGGTCATATCTACTCAATACAAACAAAAAAGTTCTTGTCCTCATGGAAAGAGTCCAGGAGAGGCAGATAGTTCAGTTTAGAAATTTGCATATATCATCATGACAGATGAAAATGTATGAAGTTGAACAGTGCTAGTATCTCTTACTGCATCATAGAGATGAAGACAAGGCTGATGAAGACCAGCTTCAGTCTTTTCAAACATCGTTATGTCGAGGAAGTTTGTGTCTATTTGGAGGGAGGGAGAATCAGCCTACATGTCTTTCTCAGACTTGGCTCCCGGGACCCAATCTATTATTGACAATCTGTTTTATTGGCAGCTACTGGTTGATAATGAAAACAGGGGTTTGTCAATAGCAGAAATTGGTATGGCTGACAGCTCCCCCTGGCCACATGATGGTATAGAAGCATCTCAAACAGATCAGCAGATGCAGTCACCATCATAAGAGTGGCATAAAAGATGCTCCATATTATAAGATTCTTGAAAGGACCCAGTGTGTGACTTTTAACATAAATCCTGGACTCTGCCCTGGGTGCATTATGTTGTTTTGTTTTTTTGTTTGTTTGTTTTGTTGTTTCTGTTGTTTACTAGCAGAGGAGAGGCATCTTATTCCAGAATTATCTTTGTGTCTGATGTACATCCTAGTTGATCATCACAGGAAAGTGATCTTGGCTTTATGATAATATCATTCTGACAGATATGAGGTTTTGATTTGCATTTCCTTTATGATTAGTGATGTTGAGCATCTTTTTGTGTACCTGTTGGTCATTTGTGGGTCTTCTTTTTTTTTTAAATTTTTTTTTCAACGTTTATTTATTTTTGGGACAGAGAGAGACAGAGCATGAACGGGGGAGGGGCAGAGAGAGAGGGAGACACAGAATCGGAAACTGGCTCCAGGCTCTGAGCCATCAGCCCAGAGCCTGACGTGGGGCTCGAACTCCCGGACTGCGAGATCGTGACCTGGCTGAAGTCGGACGCTTAACCGACTGCGCCACCCAGGCGCCCCATTGTGGGTCTTCTTTAAGAAAATTTCTATTCATGCCTTTGGCTCATTTTTCAATGAGATTGTTGTTGTTTCTATTAATGGGTATGAATTCCAAGTATGAAAACAAAATATTTATATTTTTCAAAAGTTTGACAATCAAATAAAACATATATACAGAAAATTTAAAGAGAAATCAGATGTATATGAAGATTTTGCACTGTAGTAAGAAAAGTCCCAAGCAAAGCGATAGGCCAAGAGAAAGGAAAAACATAATGAGTAAAACAGATGAGTAATAACAGGCATATTGCTAAATGCTTACTATGTGCAAAGCACTGCTCTAAGTTTTTTATATGTATCCCATGTGTAACCTATTTAATCTTCTTAATAATCCTGTAAGATAGGTGATATTACATCCAATTCTAGATGGGAAAACAAAAGTACGGGTTGATTAATAATGTGCCCATAATCATATATCTAGTAAGTAATGGAGTTAGAAATTGAACACAGGTAGCCTATCACAATAGCTCTAACCATTATTACATGTTGTTGTTGTTGTTGTTGTTGTTGTTGTTTTAAATGTTAGGGTAAGGAACCAAGATGAACTAAGAACCTAGCTGAGATTGGAAAGGATGAGATAAGAGAAATGAAAAAGATTAATCTTGCTAAGTATATTTTATGAAAACTGGAAGAAAGGAGACATATATAAAACATGTATTGAATTCTAACCATATATATTAGACATTAAGTTAAGCCCCGGGAATACATTAAAGAACATAAAATTTAACAGCAACAGCCAAAATCCTTTTCCTTTGAATCAGGAGAGGAGAAGAGAATTATTCAAAATGTGAAGAAACGTTTCTATGGACCAGATGAAAGTTTTATTGGGTTTACAGCAGCTAGCGTTAAGTGTTCCAGTGAAAAAGAGGTAAGAACCCTATGCTTGAAGAAGGTTGGAGAGAGCCTTGGGAGAGGCAGGAGTGACTGAACTAGTTTGCTTGATTGGCGGCCAAGGAACAACACAGATGTGACTGATTATTTGAAAAATAAGATTTAAATTAATGATGTGGTCTCATTAACACATGTGAAACAAATGAGTTAAGCCACAATAAAAACCTAATACTGACACAAAATGAGTCTTTATGCTTAAATACATTAAAAGAAGCAGTGAGGTTTCAATGTTTCAAAAAAATTTTATGCTCCAGTGTGGAGCCCAATGTGGGTCTTGAACTCAAAACCCTGAGATTCAAGACCTGAGCTGAGGTCAAGAGTCAGATGCTTAACTGACCTAGCCAGCCAGGTGCCCCTGAAATTCATTACATTAGAATAAACATATAACTATATCCAATATCATCTTTGAGTGTATTACATATGAGCCAAAATTTTCAATGATGGCTCACGGGTTTGGGATCTTCAGTATCATTGAGAATGCCTCCAAAGCTTAAGTGAATAGAATGCTCTTTAAAGGCATTTTTAATAAATAATAATAATATTGAAATATGTAGCCCATTCTTAGTTTAGCCCGCTGGTAATCACTTGCCTTCCAAGCTATTATAATAATAGTATGTCTATCAAACACTGACTATCTGGTCACAAAATAGTGCCTTAACAGAAAGTGCAAACTGTCCTACAACTTTTAAGGCTGGTTCTTCCTAAATAGTCCTTTAAAGATCCTAGTGTTATTCTGGATGCCCCAATTTTAGAATCATGGGCATGAAGCAGTAGTTTCTTTTCAGGTACTGTATCAGCCTTAGGAGTAGACATTGGTTGAATTAGCACTAGGAATATGCCTACATATATCGGCTCTGTTTCTTCCAGAGATGGCATATTTATACTACAGATAGTTTCATCATGCATGTGTCTGTGTCTATGTATATGCATGTATACATATATATACATACATTTTTTTAAGATGAAGTACACAGAATGTAAAGAAAAGCCATTACCTCCCTTATAGGTTTGTGTTTTTAGTTTCTTTTGGATTCAAAATTAGCAATCTGCCTTGAAAAGAGAGAGATGAAATAATCAAGAGAAAATATCCTAGTAATTACTAACATTTCACATACCCCTGTCATTAGAACAATGGCCTAAGCACCAAACACAGTGATTTTGCCTCTGCAATTATAACTGTTTCTTTTCTTTCTTTTCTTTTTTAATTGCACAGAACTTGTTTCATTACTTTCACTTTTTTTATGTGTTAGACTCTTTGTTAGAAGTGAGCTTTATGATGGAAAAAGTAAATTTTAATTATATTTTGCTGCCCATATCCTGAGATATAACAGGCACTTGACATACAGAAAATATTTAAATACTACTACTGATTCATTTAACTTATCCACATACGTTTTTTAGTGGGTAAAATATAAATGAACAAGTGAAATTCCTACAATGGCACCTTTTATTTTTTCATTTTTAAAAATTAGATTTTCTATACTATGTATTTCAAAGATTGCTAGGTGGGAAGGCTTTCTATCCTAGAGCACCCATTTCAGAGGCAAATAGGCTAAAACTCCAAGTTAAATATGGGATAGTTTCCTGGGATTGTGATCGCAAATTAACACTAATTTGGTGGCTTAAACTTATTCTCTTACAGTTATAGAGGACAGAGGTTTGAAATCAATATCACTGGGCTGGAATCAAAGTGTTGGTACAGGTGCCTCCTTCTAAAGGTCCAAGATGAGTATCCATTTCTTGCCCCTGCCATTCTTGATGGCCACTGACTCTCTTTTGGTTTATGGTCACATCACTCCAACTTATGAGTCCTTGATCACATTACCTTCTTTTCTAGCCCCCAATAACATATTCCCAAATTCCTCTAAGCCCTCACCAAATATACATTTAGTGTGCATATTTCTACCAAAAGACTGTTTAAGACAATCTAGGCTTTTTCTATCATGGGCCTCCAGATTCTTCCAGCTTGTACCCATTACCTAATTCCAAAGCCATGTCCACATTTTAAGGTATTTGTCATAGCAGCATACCATTTCTCAGTACTGTATTTCTTTACAAAATCAAATTTACAAAGAATGGTAGACCACTTCAGTAAGTGTCTGTGCTTCAAAACTATGATGCTTCTATAAGAGAAAGGGATGAGATTAAAATGAATTTTTCTTCCCCAGTAAGTTTGTGTTATTTTTGTTAATTATTACTTCCTGGCAAAAACTCAGAATTGGGAATATAAATTACAAAAAGTTGCTTCATATAAATATTAATATTTAAATTATAAAAAAACTTTTAATTCCATCAGGATATATTTTCCTATGAGTTAAACAGAGAAGTTTTCTTAGGCTAAGGATACATGTGAGCATAGAGAGAAGAATTATGTTGTTATTACCTTAGTGTGTCTATTTTTCTCACTAGCAACTATTACTTTCAATCATATGTGGTAAAAAGATATATTTGGGGTATGAAGAAAATTCATGGTCCCACCAAGGCCCACTTGAAGGATGGTTGAAAATGAACAAACGACTGATGTGAGGATGTTAGTTGCTTTAAGAAGAGAAATAAACACCGGGCTGATGGTAGTGAACTATCTTCAGTAATAATTCATACCACATATTTATCCAAAATATAAATACACCTTTACTTATTTAATATTTATTCATATTCAAATAGAGGCTAAGTTTGATGTTGGGGCAGTTGGAAGGTGAAAGCAAAGATTTTGTATGTAGGAAAATCTTCAAAAAGAAATTGGTGAAGAGAGTACTTCCAGAATGGGGTATTAGTAGCCCTGTGAACCCTATTCCTAGCAAAACAACCATAACTTATGCAAATTATCATAAAGACAACCTCTGAAAGTCTCTGGAGAATGCCTTCAGGGTATAAAGAAAGTGTAGAAACAATTACTCAAGAAATCCTCTTATATATCCATAACAGTGAGAGTCAGAAACACTGAAACCAAACCAGCTCTTTCCACCACTTCCCCCCTAGGCAGTTCTGGAACTGTACTCTAGGAGAGTACAACCAAGAGGGAAGGAGACCCCACTCACCAAATTTCCAGTTCAGGCTTATTCCAGAAGGAGCAGGCCACCAGCCTTTCTCATCTACCCCAACTATACATGGCCAAAGGGCTGTTTCAGGCAAGGGGAGATAAGAGGTTTAGGCCCACTTCCTTCATCTAGCACCCACTTGTAAGGTAGAAGTTTAACTCAGGCACTGAAGGCTCAGAATACTGGGCTCCCATCATCCTTGCCCAGCTTATCTTTAGGTCAAATGTTTCACATTATAAGAGGAATGGTAAAAAGCTCAGAGACTACCAAACTGACCAGGTCTGTGCCCATAAACCAGGAGTGACACACTGAGAGATATAGATTGCTGTCCTCACATCTGTTTCCCAAACGGTGGCACAGAGTTTCTGCCAGGGGAGAGGCAATTCTCGGGAACAGAGACTCCTGTAGCCATATAGCAAGCAGCTAAAAATGAGTGGAACCTAACAAATCTGTTTGAAACTGATAGAAATAGGAAGCTTAAGAGAGAAATCAGGGAACAAGATAATGGGAAAGATAATCCTGTTAAAAACACTGCCATCCCTGGGGATGTGGGGTCAAAGTGACTGGCACACACCAAGTCTGCACCTTTGAAAACCAGCATTAGAGACTTCAGTCTGCAGGGAAAATTGACTTCACTGGAATGGTCTAGAAAAGTTACTAAACAAACAAGGAAACAAGCAGAGAACAAGTGGTCCTGAGACAGGACGGATCAGAATCTAGTATTGCTATAATACTTTATGTGACATACCATGTTTTCAACAACAACAACAACAAAAATAAGACATGCAAATGAACAGGGAATGTGATTCATATACAAGAAGAAAAGCATGGAGTAGAAATTGCCTTTAAGGGTACTAGGCTTGCTGAGTTGGCAGAAAAAGACAATAGAACATCTATTAAACCCCTAAGGTCAGGAACAAGACAAGGGTGTCCACTATCACCACTTTTTTCAACATAGTATTGGAAGTCCTAAACACAGCAATCAGAACAAAAGAAATAAAGGCATCCAAATTTGTAAGGAAGAAGTAAAACTTTCACTATTTGCAGATGGCATGATACTATTTATAGAAACCCCAAAAGACTCCACCACAAAAAAATACTAGAACTGATAATTGAATTCAGTCAAGTCACAGGACTCAAAATAAATGTGTAGAAATCTGTTGCATTTCTGTATACTCCTAAGGAAGCAGCAGAAAAACACATTAAGAAAACAATCGCACTTAGAATTGCACCAAAAATAATAAAATACCTAGGAATAAACTTAACCAAAGAGGCAAATGATCTGTACTCTAAAAGCTATAAAACACTGATAAAAGAAATTGAAGGCAACACAAAGAAATTGAAAGACATTCCATGATCATGGATTGGAAAAACAAAATTTTGTTAAAATGTCTATTCTACCTGAAACAATCGACAGATTGAATGAGATCTTTATCAAAATGCCAAAAGCATTTTTCACAGAACTACAACAATAATCCTTAAATTTATATGGAACCACAAAAGATCCCAAAATAGCTAAAGCAATCCTGAAGATGAAAAACAAAACTGGAGGTATTATAATTCCACATTTCAAGTTATATTAAAAAGCTGTTGTAAATCAAAACAGTATGGTCCTGGCACAAACATAAGCACATGTCAATGGAACAGAACAGAAATCCAGAAATAAACTCACAATTATATGGTCAGTTAATCTTGGACAATGGAGGAAATAACATGCAATGGAAAAAAGTCCCTTCAAAAAGGAGTGTTGGGAAAGCTGGCACTTTGCATTACATGCAAAATAGTGAAACTGGACCACTTTCTTACACCACACACAAAAATAAATTCAAAATGGAGCAAAGACCTAAATGTGAGACAGTGAACCATTAAAATCCTAGAAGAGACCACAGGCAGTAATTTCTGTGAAATTGGCCATAACATTTTTCTAGATAGGTCTTTTGAGGCAAGGGAAACAGAAGCAAAAATAAACTACTGGGACTACATCAAAATGAATTGCATTACAATTCTGCATTGCAAAAAAAAAAAATCAACAAAATTAAAAGGCAAGCTTTTGAATCGGAGAAGATATTTGCAAATGGCATATCCAATAAAGGGTTAGTATCCAATATATATAAAGAACTTATACAACTCAACGCCCAAAACTAAATAACCTAATTATAAATGGGCAGAAGGAATGAAAAGACATTCCTCCAAAGAGGACATCCAGATGGCTAACAAAGACATGAAAAGATGCTCAACATCACTAATCATCAGGGAAATAAAAATCAAAACTACAATGAGATATCACCTCACTCTTGTCTGAATGGCTAAAATAAAAACCACAAGAAACAACAGGTGTTGGCAAGGATGTCGAATAAAAGGAACCCTCATATACCATTGGTGGGAATACAAACTGGTGTAGCTACTCTGCATAATATTAAGATTCCTTAAAAAGCTAAAAATAGAACTACCATATGAAGTACTGGGGGGAAGAGAAAAAAGGGAAATAAACCACAAGAGACTCTTAATGATAGAGAACAAAGTAAGGGCTGATGGAGGGAAGTGGATGGGGATTAAGGAGGGCACTTATGATGAGCACTGGGTGTTGCAAGTGATGAATCACAGAATTCTACTTCTGAAACCAATATTGCAGTGAATATTATCTAACTAAAATTTAAATTAAAAAAAAATAATAAATAAATAATATCAATAAATGAAGAAAACCATCCCCCCATCCCTGACCAAACAAAACAAAACAAAACAAAACTTCCCTATAATCTAGTAATTGCACTATTGGGTATTTACCCCCAAAGTACAAAAACACTAATTCAAAGAAATGTACCCCTATGTTTATTGCATCATTATTTATAATAGTCAAATTATGGAAGTAGCCCCAGTGTCCATGGACAGATGAATGGATAAAGAAGAGGTGGTGGAGGGGCGCCTGGGTGGCGCAGTCGGTTAAGCGTCCGACTTCAGCCAGGTCACGATCTCCCGGTCCGGGAGTTCGAGCCCCGCGTCGGGCTCTGGGCTGATGGCTCAGAGCCTGGAGCCTGTTTCCGATTCTGTGTGTCCCTCTCTCTCTGCCCCTCCCCCGTTCATGCTCTGTCTCTCTCTGTCCCAAAAATAAATAAACGTTGAAAAAAAAAATTATAAAAAAAAAAAAAAGAAGAGGTGGTGGAATATCATTCAACCATAAAAAAGAATGAAATCTTGCCATTTGCAGTGACATGGATAGAGCTGGAGAGTCTAACGTTAAGTGAAATAAGTCTGTTGGAGAAAGACCAATATATTATTTTACTTGTATGTGGAATTTAAGAAACAAAACAAACAAACAAAGGAAGAGAAAGAGAGAAACCAAGAAACAGACTCTTAACTACAGAGAACAAACTGATAATTACCAGAGGGGATGTAGGTAGGGGGATGGGTGGGGAAGAAAGTCAGCTATTAAAAACATATTCAAAGAATATAAAATAAAGAAAAGCAAAATATGATGATCATGTCTCACTGAACAGAGAATACCATTAAAATTCAAATTATATATATATATGTGTGTGTGTGTGTGTGTATATATATATATATACACATGTATATGTATATACATACACACACACACACACACACACACACACACATACATACATATATATCCAAACAAATATCATAGAGTTGAAAAGTGTAATTAATGAAATGCAGTTTTAACTACAGGGGCTCACATATAAACTTGAGCTGGCAGAGAAAAGAATCAGTGAACTTGAAAATAAATTGATAGAAATTTCTCAATCTGAGGGACAGGTAAGAAACAGATCAGAGAACCTCAGAGAAATTGGGACACCATAAAATATGTCAACTTACAAGTAATGAGAAAACCAGAAGGGTAGGGGTAAAAAAAAAAAAAAAGATGAAAAATATGCAGGGGCACCTGGGTGGCTCAGTCATTGAGTGTCTGACTCCTGACTTTGGCGCAGGTCATGATTTCATGGTTCATGAATTTGAGCCCTGCGTTGGGCTCTGTGTTGACAGCATGGAGCCTGATTGGGATTCTTTCTCTCCCTCTCTGCCCCTCCCCTGCTCATGCTCTGTCTCTCTCAAAATAAATAAATAAACTTTAAAAAAATTTTTTTAAATGAAAATATGCAAATATATAATGGGTTAAACTTCTCATATTTGACCAAAAAAAACCCCCACAAAAATTTACACACCCAAGAAGTTCAATGAACTCAAAGATACATAAAAATAAAGGCATACCCTGACATATCATAGCCAAAATATTGAAAGCCATAAACAAGAAGAAAGCCTTGAAAGAAAAGTGACTCATCATATGCAATGAAACTCCAAGAAAATTATCATCTAACTTTTTATTAAAAAAAAATTGAGGCCAGAAGACAATAAGTTGACATATTCAAAGTGTTGAAAGAACAAACAGACTCAACCCAGAATCTAATAATCAGCAAAACTGTCTTTCAAAAATGAAAGTGAAATAAAAACACTCACATATCAACAAAAACTGAAGAATTTGTTCCTGGCAAGCCCATATTACAATAAATATTCAAGGGAGTTCTTTGACCTGAAAGTAAGTGACACAAACAGTAATCCTAAGGTACATAAGAAAACAAAGTACCAATAAATAAATTACACAGATAAATACGAAAGGTAGGATAATTGCATATTCTTCTTAACATACTTAATAGCTGCTAAAAAAACAGTATGTGTATAATTGCATTGTTAGTCATATAAAGTATAAATGTGCAACGTATCTGACAATCATAAGGCAAGGGAGGTAGGTGGGAATAAGCTATACTGGAGTAATCAAGTAACATCAGATAGTAACTTGGATCAACACGAAGAAATGGGGGAAAAAGAGGTAAATATAACAAACTCCATAAATATATACTAAATACATATGCTCCTATCTTTTCCTAACTTCTTTGAATAAAATAAAATCTTATAAAATAAATATAAATCCTATATTTTAACAATGCATGTTTGGGTATATGACAGATAGATATGCTATGTTATATATACATGTGTGTGTGCATATACATACACATGTATGCATTTGTATAAAATAATAATAGCAAACAAAATGAAGAAGGAATAAAGTTATAGCAGAATAACATTTCTATAGTGCACTGAAATTAAATTGTTATAAATTTGAGATAGTTTTTGATAAGATTTATTCTTTGAGCCCTAGGATAACCATTAAAAAATAACTCAAAATACAGAGTTAAAAATCATTATGAGAATTAAAATGTCACTCTAGAAAATATCCACTTAAGCAAAAGAAAGCAGTAAAGAAACAACAGAGGAATTTAAAAAAAAAAGTATGAGACATAAAGAAAACAAAAAGTAATGTGGTAGATATGTGTTCAAGTCTATCAATAAAAATAATACATGTGATTTGATTAGCAATTCAAATTTGTTTATAGACTTAATGAAATATCTGTTAAAATTCCAGTGGATTCTTTTTCAGAAACTGACAAACTGATCCTAAAATTCATATGGAAATAGAAAAACACACAGAAGAGCCTAAACAATCTCAGCAAAGAATGAGAATGAAGGAGACTCACTTATCAATTTCAAAACTTGCTATAAACCAATAACAATCAATACAATGTGATTATAGTTAAGAGAGAAAAAAAAAAAAAGAAGAGAAGATCAGTGGAATAGCACTGAGAGTCCAGAAATAAACTCTTACAATTGTGATCAATTAATTTTTGACAAGTGTACCAAAACAATTTGACGGGAGAAAGAGCAGTCTTTTCAACTAGTGCTGCAACAACTACATATCCATAGACAAAAGAAAGAAGATGAACCCTTCTGTGTATCATAAATAAACATGAATTGAGAAGAAATCATAGACCTAAATATATAAACAAAACTAGAAAACTCTTAGAAAAAACATAAGATTAAATCTTGAAAGCTTGATTTAGGCAAAAATGTTCCTAGGACAAACAACTGAATAAAACAAATTGCACTCAATCATATGTAAACTATTTTAGGTTTTAGGATACCTTTCAAGGATACTTCAAGAAAGGGCAAAGGTCACCATAAAGTGGGAAAATATATCTGAAAATCATATTTCTGATAAGGGAACTACATTCAGAAAAAAATTTATAAAAAACCAAAATCTGACCATTCAACACCAAAAAAGACAACTCAATTAAAAATGAGCAAATATAAATGACACTTCTGTAAAACTATTTTACAACTGGCCAGTAAGAACATAAAAATATGCTTGAGATTAGCTATCACTGAAATGCAGATAAAACCACAATGAAGAACACTCTACCCCCCACTAAACTGCTATAATCAAAGACATAAAATATCAAGCATTTGTGAGAGTGTGGAGAAATTTGAACTCATCATTGCTGGTGAAAATGTAAAGCAGTTCAGTGTCTTTGCAAAAGCACTGGGCAGTTCCTCAGTCAAACATAAAGTTACCATATAACCCAGCAATTTCAATTCTAGATATATATTCAAGAGAAGTGAAATTACACAAGACAAATGAAAACAAACATATACTTAAAAACTTACTCAAATGTCCATACCGATAGGATTCATAGTAGCCAAAAACTGGAAACAGTTCAAATATTCACCCACTGAGGAATGGTATAAATTAAAAATGGTAGGTCAATAAAGGCAATATTATTCAGAAATAAAAATGAATGAGGAGGCATGGATAAAACTTGAAAGTATTATGCTAAGTGAAAAATAACAATAAACAACAACAATAGTCACAGAGGACCACAGATTATTGGATTTCGTGTGCATTGAAAGTGTAGAATAGGCAAATCTATAAAGAAAGTAGATACGTGGTTGCCTAGAGCTGAGGATGGGGAGGCATGGGGAGTGTCTGGTAATGAGCATAAGCCTTCTTTGGGGGATGATGGTTGCACAACTGGCGAATAAACTAAAAATTATTCTATTATACACTTCAGTTGTATGCTGTGATATATATCTTTTTTAAAATATTTTTTTAAGTTTATTTCTTTATCTTGAGAAAGAGGGAGAGAGAGAGAGAGAGAGAGAGAGAGAAAGAGAGGGAGGGAGGGAGCATGAGTGGGGTAGGGGCAGAGAGAGAGGGAGAGAGAATTCCAAGCATGCTCCAACACTGACATAGGGCAGAGCTCAACACGGGGCTCAAACTAAGAAACTGTGAGATCATGACCTGAGCCGAAATCAAGAGTCAGATGCTTAACCCACTGAGCCACCAGCTGCCCCTGTGATATATACCTAATAGAGCTCTTAAAAATAGTTAGAAAACCAAATTTCTTAGAGAAAAAAAAACAAAAACAAAAACAGACAAATCCTCTGAGGAAAAGTTTCTTAGAAAAATATATTTCACTTCACTGTCATAATAAAGATGAATAAATTACAACTATTTCCCTTCATAATCCTTTCTGTCATTTTTCAAACAGCTATACTTCAAGGCATGGAATGGAATGTACACCTTTCCTTACAAAAAGGGGCTACATAGATTCATTATTTCCTCCAACATTATCAGTGATGTTTGAAATCTTCAAAAGTTTATTTATACACACACACAAAACCCCCTGACTGTTGTTAAAATGTGTAATTTTTTGTTGGTAAATAAGAAGTTGAGAGAAAATTACCAAATCCGTGCCAGTATTAACACAGCCTCAGAGAAAGAAGGGAATATAAAAGTAAAATTATTTTTCCACCCACTGAATTTTGACTGTATATTAAAGAGACGAATCTTGTTTGCTTATGCCAAAGCGAATATTCTGCCAGGCTTGGACTGAGTAGAAAGGAGACTGAGCTGAGGCATAAGGCTCGCACCACATGAGCAACTAGGCCCTAATTTAACCCTTTAGCTATTGATTTGCATGAAGTATCACTAATATGTTCACATAAGAAAGAATATGTGTTTCTTTCTCTGCTTTTCTTTAGATGAGCAATTTTTTTTCCTTATTAATTAATGCATAAACATTCCAAAGCATGTTGCATAATGAAATGCAATTATTTTCAGAAAAAAACTGACTTCTGAAGTAAGTGCTTTTTATTTGACTTTCAGAATGCAGTCATTGGCATGCTCCTAACTTTTATCATTTGGGTCACATATGCTGTTCCCACATGAATAGGCCTCACCATGATTGTGCCAATCACAATCCCCTTTTATACAGGCTTCCTTGGCTTTTGTAGATTCGCTTAAGGCTTTTTACATCGAAGGGATATGTTTTTCAAAGAGAGGACCCGCCAGACACTTTTGCACATTGCCAACGACAGCAGCGGGTTTCTGATTCTAGAGTACCACATTTTAACTCTGATATAGCAGTAACATGGAGCCGCTGCACTAAAAAAGGGAGCTGATAAGCTACTGGTAATACAAGTAAAAATGTGATATATTTGTAAACAAAACAATATGCTCAAGCACAGTAGAGTGGCCAATGCTGTTTCAATGATAGAGTTTCAGTGATAAAAAGGTACATATCCCAGTGCGAAAACAAATTAGAGTATTAACACAAATCTTATTTTAATATCTTGTTTCCAGTCCCAATCACCTTAAGAATTTTAGAAAATAGAACAATTGCTTTCACTTTTAGGAATCATTGCGTTTTCTATATGGGTTCACAGTTTAACATACAGAGTTGAGAATCAATTAATATTTCATAACTGAATTAGCAAATTCGTGAAGCTCTTCTCAGTGAATACATACATACTTGAGAAGCAAAAGTGCCTAAAGGCAAAAAATGAATGTAGATGCTTGGATTACCACTCTACATCTATAATAAATTGAATATATTGAACTTGGTAATATGTTATTGCCAAATATAGTGTTATTAGTGACACTTCTTTCCATAAAAATATAGTGAATTATTGTATTTAAAATGTGTGTCTACTGCTAAAATAAAATTCATATGTAAAGCAATTATTTAATGAATGATGACACAAAAACTTGTGAGGAAAATCTGTCTGCATGACTCAGATTCATACTCTTTCAGTCTCTATCTCTACAACTTTTATATGCATATATATATATCTGTGTGTATATTCCTATATATTAACACACAACTATTATGAGTATAATATGCATATAATATTGCATACAATTCAAAATAATGTATTTATAGAATGTGCATGTAATATTTTACATAAGACAAATTACATAAAATTGTTTTATTTCATTAAATATTTTACTTTATAAATATTTATCACAGTTATTGGAGTATCTTCTCTGTTTTGCTTCCTCTATATAGATTAACTATACAGATGACCTTCAAGGGAGACATTAAAGACTGGACCATAATGTACAAATAATTCATTTTAGGGACATATGCACATTTTTTTCTAAGTGAGCTTCTATAAATTGTAGTTTCCTGGCTGCCAGTCTATACTCGCAGTAAAAATAGGTCAGTAAGATATTTTTAATATTATTTTGCTGTAGCATTATCTTTAGATTTGTTTAACATAACTACACATGAAGGCAGGTTGTTCTACTAGGTATTTATGTACTTCTAGCCAAATTCAATAATCTTACGTTGCCACCAGCAGCAAGTGGTCTGAAGGCCCTACTGTTGAAAATTTCATTTATATACTCACTACATAAAGCGAAACTTTAAGTTAAGGGGACAGAAGGAGGGGCAGAGCAAGAGGGAAGAAGTAGGAACAACAAAAAGACAAACTGGCTGCAAGTCTGCTTACTAAAATTTTGTTGACACCAATTATTATACAATGGTTTTCATAATAAAATTAAAATAAATAATGCTCTATAATAATGTTTTTATCATATGTCACATATACGTATATTTAACTAACAATATCTACATGTAGATATCATAAATAAATGATTTTCTCACAATAACTTATGAGGCAGGTACTATCATCATTTTTATTTTTTTTTATTTTTTTTTTTAATTTTTTTTTTCAATGTTTATTCATTTTTGGGACAGAGAGAGACAGAGCATGAACGGGGGAGGGGCAGAGAGGGAGACACAGAATCGGAAACAGGCTCCAGGCTCTGAGCCATCAGCCCAGAGCCTGACGCGGGGCTCGAACTCACGGACCGCGAGATCGTGACCTGGCTGAAGTCGGACGCTTAACCGACTGCGCCACCCAGGCGCCCCCATCATTTTTATTTTACACATGAAGATGGTGGGGTTTCAAGAGGTTAGGGGACTTATTCAATGTCGTACTGTACAGCTGGCCTTGAACGCCTGTCTGTAATGGGTAAAGCATCTCCACTTGCAACATGTCTACCTCTCAATACTGAACTGTCTTAAATTAAAATACTGAAGCAGAGTAACCATATGTACTCAGTTGTGGTAGTCTCTATAATCATGATAGCCAGTAGTTACCACAGTCTACTCTAAAACTAATAAACAGTTCAGACCTAGAGGAGTTAGAGAAAGAAAACAAAATATGGCTCAGGTCTTTTCTTCAGTGAACAAACGTAACAGCTTTGAATTTCACCAACATACACCATTCCTTTTTGAGATAGAATTTAAAAGGAGATTAAGCACTTACTGACTTGATCTCCTTTCATTCACTAACACAAGTAAAACAAAATATATGTTACTGTTTTTACGGTAGCAAAGGTTTTCATTGGGTTCTTATATTTCAAAAACTGCAGTTAATTTCTGTATGTTAACTTGAACACAGCGTGACCGTGTTTTCAACCAGCAGAGGAAAAGTAAAGTAAATGACTATTAACTGCAGGGCCATTAAAAAGCCTATTTGGGGGCGCCTGGGTGGCTCAGTCGGTTGAGCGTCTGACTTCTGCTCAGGTCACGATCTCGCGGTCTGTGAGTTCGAGCCCCACGTCGGGCTCTGGGCTGATGGCTCAGAGCCTGGAGCCTGCTTCCAATTCTGTGTCTCCCTCTCTCTCTGCCCCTCCCCCGTTCATGCCCTGTCTCTCTCTGTCTCAAAAATAAAAATAAAACGTTAAAAAAAAAAAGCCTATTTGACTGTAACCTTCAGTCATATGAATGGTGATTTTTCTTGGTAACAACATTAGTCACTTCACTTTCAATTGGATTTCACAGAGTGTCCTCAAATATGTGACACAGAACTAATCTATCTGGAGACTATGGCTTAAATTTCAACTGTTTTCTCTGAAATGGATATGCAGTTCCCTTCAGCCAACTCTACTCTAGTTGTTCAGTGTTTCTGTTCTACAAATTGCTAAATATTATTGGTACAACCTCAGGTTGAATTTCAACACTCCAGTCATTTTGTGTACTTTTACCGGCCGATTATTCACATACCGAAATATCACTGACTAGCTGTGCAAAATGTAAATGTATTGCTCTTTGAAGAGAATATTTTAATCAACAACTTGCTTGAACTTTTGTATCCCGAGGCAAGAGGAATACTAAAATGTGTAATAAAATATCAAAGAACATTTTCAATGACAGCTCCAGAATCAGTAAATATTGTAAAACTTGTGAGGTATGTTGGAAGTTACACACAGAATAAGAAAAAACTCTTTGTGTCTATTCTAATAGTCGATATGCAGAATCCTATATGCACTTTTAATTCCTTTTTTTTTCTTTTGCATCCACTGTACCCAGGCAAGTTTTAGCAAATTTTACTTTTTTCATATGCCTAGTACTAGCCCAGATTTCCATAATCCCATCCCCATCATCTTAATCCTATTCCTAGACACTCTGGATCCTGATCTCCATGGAAGAATCCATTTAATAAGTTTCATTGATAGCAGTTGTTATCAGCCCCTACTTAAGCTGGATACAGTCTTTAAATCCGTTTAAATCAGGGCATTTTGCAACCTCAGAAAATATGATATTATGAAATCATATTTAAACTGTTAACCCTGCTCTTTTAGATATTTCAGAAGTGTTCTAACCCTATCCCACCAATCTTATTTCCACTATCTTCAGACATAAGCTTATTCATTCCAGTAATTCTCTCAGATGGGTGTCCTCAGTGTGATCAACATTTGCCATGCTCACTCCGGTCTCCACTATTTGTTCTTGCTTTAGTCTTGCCTATCCTTGCTCTATTACTTACTTACTTACTTATTGCCTCCACACTGTGTGCCAATGCGGGCTTCAAGTCATAACCCTGAGATCAAGAGCTGAGCTGAGATCAAGAGTGGGACCCTTAACCGACTGACCCAGTCAGGTGCCCATGATTATCTAAATCATTACATTCTCAACTTTTTACTTTAAGAATCACTAAATTCTACTCCTGAAATAGTTATCACACTATATATTAACTAACTAGGATTTAAATAAAATTTAAAAAGTAAAAAAAAGTAAAATATATACCAAAAAAAAAAAAGAATTTTGACACAAAATTTACATGAAAGGCCACCAAAACATTAATTCATAAAATTAATATACAGATCATGGAGAATTCATCTATAATGTTGAAATTAGTAAGATCACATATAAATTTCCTAACAATAAAAGCTCTTCTCAAAAAAATATTATAATGTGACATTAAAAAAATAAAATCAGCAAACTACAGTCTGCAGTCCCTTTTTGGCTTATTTGTTTATTTATTTATTTATTTATTATAAAGTTTGATTGACACCAGGGGCAGGATTAAGGTAAGGCAACTGAGGCAGAGCAGTACAAATAACAGGGTTGGATTCTATTCTTTATTTAAAATGTTTATATTTTGTCATTTTGTTCAATATTAATTTTAACTTTAAAAAAATTCATTAAAATAAAAAATATCCTAAAAGTTGTTGTTTAAGTGGATTTAATGTAATGTTACTTACCAGTTTAGAAGTTAAAACCAGAAAAAATTAATTATTAATAAATTTTAAAAGAACAATATTGACCTATTATGTTTCATAAGTAACATCCTTTTATAAAAAAATTAAGATACTTTTCAGAACCCTCCAAAACTAATGACAGGAATGTCATTATTTTACATTTTTGCAAATCACCTTAATGTCTGACTTAATAGCAGACAGCTAGATTCTCCTATCTACTTTTGCATTTGATTTGTTACAGTATATTGCTTTGGTTGAGTGTAAAAACTCAAGCCTCACACAGATATGTCATGGGGATAGGAAAAACTTTTCAGATGCCTTGAAATATTCTTAATACCTCTTAAGGGTCCTCAGATTACACTTGGAATTCACTACTTGAAGTTCCTAGTTAAGACTCATTCCCAAGTCGCATCTTGATGACTTTTTTTCCTGAGTTCTTGAAAGCGTTAATGCATGCATTGCATATAATGTCATTGAACACACGTTTAATGTTTGTATTTCCTTTGATGTACACCTAGATTTTCTAAGGGATAAAGTGTATTTCACTTATGTTTCCAAGTGAAGCAGTACAACATGAAGCTTCAGTACCAGGTCTCTGTGGCAAGATTTCCTGGGCTTCATTTCAGTTCTTGCTCAGCCATTAGCTAGCAATAGGGTAAGTTTCCTCACCTCTGTGTGCCTTGTAATTTTCATCTGTAAAAAATAAACTGTAATAGTATATTCATACTGTAGAATTGTTTTGAGATGGGAGCTACTATGTGTGTGTACAAATAAACACAGGCATATACACAGACACACATACACAAACACCCACATAACTGAATTGCTTTTACTACTGTTTCATTTTCTCTTCCCCCATGTAGTAAAGAAATTATGGTACGATGTTCAGAAGCAAAATATCAACTATATTACTTTCTAAATCACATCTCTAGTAATGTTTTTTAAGTTATGAAAATCAGAAGCTAATACACAGTGCATGGCATTTGGAATAGAGCCAGGATTTTGAAATATATCCATCTTGCAAAAATGAAAAAAAAATAGAGCCATTTCTGCACAATTAGACACAATTAGGTGATTATCTCTTTTAACTTAGTCACAGTCAAATGGTTTATTTTAATGGGTCTTTCATTAATGGGGTCTATCATTTCTACTCTCTCTGTCATTCCCATCTGTCACATGCGTCAAGTTCCTAAGATAACTAAGTTGCCTGGAAAAAGAAAAATAATATTTAGGTTGATTATGTACAAGTTAGAAATACATTTATCACGCTACACATTCAATAATTAAACCTGGAGAAAAGTAAATAAACTACCCAAATGTCTCAAACATTTAAGGTTAAATGTTCCAAATGTTGATATGCTTCACAAATGTTATTTTGAGAATTAACAACTAGGGAAAAATATACAGCTTTATTAATAAAGCTGAAATGGTGCCTAGGTATCTCCTGTTTCCCTCCAATATACACACAATTCTCTCTCTCTCTCTCTCTCTCTCTCTCTCTCTCTCTCTCACCACTGTACCCCAAAGTTTAAGAGATCAGACCTTTAAACAGGTCAATCAGCCTTTCTTGTGCTAGTAACCTCAGGTATTCACAGTACGTAGGGCAGCCTTCATCATATGCTGTAACAGTTAAATAGCAGCTTTATGAGCTGCTGCTGCCAGGGATATTTAATGTTATTACACAGAATATATCATGGTACTGTGCAAAGAGAGGCCCACTTTCATTTCAGAATATGAACATAAAGTGAATCTGACAAGTAAATAAACTGTAAACCAAGCCTCTTTGATCCAGGCAAGCACAGGGAATACAAGGGGCCAGGAAAACTCTCCTTGGGGAAAAATTTGCTCTAGGACAGTAAAAGTCTTCACTTAGCCCATCTAACCTCCAACCCCCAATCTATCCAACTGAATGCTGCCTGTATTTGCTAACTTTTATATTGTTAAACTGGTCTTATCCATGCATCTATTTTGAAAGTTCGCTTCTCCATTAGATGTGCTAACTTTCTGAAAACTCATTATATATAGTTCTCTAAAGCCTGGCTGAATTTTAACTGAATTAATTATTTTTAATGGCTTCCATTTTAGAAAGAAAGGAGATAATTTGTTGGGAGTTGTGGTCATCAAGGAAAAGCTAGACCTGCCACCAAAGATAAAAATTCTGTACAATGATAATGACAGCAGTAAGTCAACTAAGAGCAGGTTTAAATTTACTTCTCATCCACTCAAAATGGTATGGAATCGTGAAACACAACCAATAAAACTTCCTGAAAACAGAAAGAGTTTTCAATTGTTATATTTTAGTGATCTCTTTAAATAATACACTACAGCACTGTGTTAAAGGGCACTACTGCATTTAGCCAAGTTATTTTTAAGTAAAACAAGGCAATTTGGTGATTAAACTTTAGCTGACCCATGCATACATTCAATAAATATCCAAAAACATTTTTACTCTAAATTCTCTATAGCATCTTTATCAGATTAGAAGTTTAGGTTACAATACTATAAATTACACAGTTTCAAGATGAACATTGAACATATAACTCAATATCATGTGAAACATGAGAATTCCTTCTCCTGTCCAAAAAGCCACCCAAATTAAATAAATAAATAAATAAATAAAACCTTCCATTGATCTCAATTTTCACTTTCATGAAAATTTGTTCTCATTGCTTCAAATACTGGGCAAAATAGGGACAAAATAGGATAAACCAAGTTCCCTTTGAATAGATTTTTACAAACACATTAATTATAGAAAAATGTACACAAGATTTTATATACTGAATTCAAATACAGTTCCTTTTATGGTGACTATATTTATGTAAGAGTGATTTGTTTTAAACTACATATATTGCAACATTTTGATTATAATATATGACAAAATACATTCTACCTCTGTCAGTTTCAAACAAGTCTTGAATTATGGTGTTCAAAGCCAAGTGGGATTTAACACAGGCTATTTATAAAGAAAGAATGGTTCTTCATGACTAGGAAATTTCCCTTACTCTTTTTTTTATGTTTATTTATTTTTGAGGGGTGGGGAGGGAAAGGCAGAGAGAGAGAGATAGAGAGAGAGAAAGAGAGGCAGAGAGAGAGAGAGAGAGAGAATCTCAAGCAGGCTCCATCCACACTGTCAGCTAAGAGCTCAACACAGGGCTCAATCCATGAACCAGTGAGATCATGACCTGAGCTGAAACCAAGACTCAGATGCTCAACCAACTGAGCCACTCAAGTGCCCCTTTCCCTTACTCTTAAATCATGTCTAGGCATGGTTTTTAGGTTGTTTTGTGCTTAGTCTGCTTATGGGTTTCTCAGTTACCTGCTCCCTTCTTTTCTGTAATGCACTGTAGACATCACCCGTGTATCAGAGATTTCAGAGTTGGACTCATTTCTCAAACTTCCAGTTCTATTCACCTGTCTCTCCATTCCATCACTTCCCCACCCCCTACTCCAAACTTTCCTTGACACTTTCCCATTATCCTTATCTCCTGTAATTGCAGTCTCAGATAAATGACTTCAAATTCCTATTTATATTACTGAAACATGCTCGGGTGTTGTTGTGGGTTTTCTTGATACAGTTAAAAAGTTAATTTCCTAATCATGATTTTATAAAGTCTAAACTCCAATAATGTACTTTCTGATAATTCTCCTTTCTCTGTTGGAAAAAGATATTTCACACCTAGTATGAAACTAATCTAAAAGTTAAAATAGTCATCATCATCATCATCATCATCATCATCATGGGAGCTGAAGAGCCCACTGGCACTTTTATCAGCTGTCACTCCAAACGTGCACAACACCAAGAAAATCTTCTGTTCTTGCAGTATCTGTGGAATTGAAATAGCAAATTTCCTCCTAGTCTCAGATTACTCAGCTACAACTTTAAAATTCTAACAAACTATCATAGTATTTGCTTCAGAACCACATATATTTTATTCCAATCAACATACAACTCTAGCCTGTTTGTCACATATAATATTTATATAGGCAAGTGAAGCAGACAGCTATGCTGTTAAAGACTAATTACTGAACTTCCAAAAGGAACATTCCAAATTTCTTATCTTTTTAAAAAGTGCTCCCATTTTTGTTCCAAATATTCTGGATTTAATTTCATAGGTTTAAATCAATTCCACGAAAATAAGAAAAAGAAAAAAGAAAAATCAAAAGCACAGACATGCAGTTCTGGGTCAGGCCAAATTGGAAGAGCTTGACACATCACATATAAGCGTATATGAGTCATTGGAAGCCTGCAAGGTTAATTAAGGGAAAGGGTTGAGAGACACACAATAATGTGAATTCAAATCTGGCAAGGGAAATGGAGAGCCATGGGGAAAGATCTAGGCCATCAAACACATGGGACCAGGAGAAGTTGAAGAAATCCAAAGAACGGCTGGTTTTGATCTTCTCAGTTACCAGTGAGGCAAAAACATCCACATGCGTGTAAAGTGCCTGAGAGAAGATGAAGGGTTTGTGAGGAGTTAAAAGAAACTAGCTGGTACTGCAGATGTGACGAGAAGCCAATTAGAGACAAAAAAATTAAAAAAAGAAAGAAAAAAGAAAATGCAGAGTAGGGTTGAATAGCTAGCCAGGGTTAGAAATAATAAATTTTGATGAAGCAATTAATACTATCATGTGATTTTACTCTTTAGGTCTTGACTGCTCAGGGGCAGGAGCATCAGCTGAAAGGACATTCGGTGGGTATGAGGGGGATGCAGAGAGTTGAAAGCATGAGAGGTTGTTTTCAGATATAAGTCATTCTTCAGGTGAGTTAGAGGGTCTTTAGACTAGTTAGTACCAATAACTGATTTTTTTCATAGTGTTCACTATATGTTAAGCTTGCATTCCACAATTCGCACGATCTCCTTTATCTCTTATGGAGTCAGTGGAGGGGTTAATGCCCTCTTTTATAAATGGCTACACTGAGTTTTTGAAAGGTTATTAGCATTCCACCATGAAACAGTAACTAAGTGGCACATCCTGATTCAAACACAAATCAGCCCATGATCAGACAATTATGTTCTCTGGCTCTTCTTGAGGCTTTGTATATTAACAATCTCAAGATTTGGCTTTAAAATCAAGGGCATACAGGGGCACGTGAGTGGCTCACTAGGCTAAGCAGCTGACTTTTGATTTCGGATCAAGTCATAAGCTCATGATTCATGAGATGGAGCCATGCGTGGGGCTCTTGGCTGATATCTCAGAGCCTGACTGGGATTCTCTCTCTCCCACTCTCTCTGCCCCTCCCCTGCTTATGCACTGGCATGCACCTCTCTCTCTCTCTCTCTCTCTCTCTCTCTCTCTCTCTCTCTCTCCTTCTCCCTCTCTCTCCAAATAAATAAAAATTAAAAAAAAATAAAAACTAAAATTAAGGTATACAATGGACAGAGAAGATGCAGTTTGTACAGGTGTGCTCAGTTTGTGAAAATTCAGCTAGCTAGTTATATAATTCTGATCCGTGGACTTGTCCAAATGTATTTATACTTTAATACAAAGCAGTATAAAATGAATGAGAACTCTGAGGTTGACTGGATCTGCCTAACGGGTTTTGAAAGAAATTGGAAGCTCATTTTTAGTGCCAGATGAGAAACATAACAATTTTTGCTTGTATAATTAATATCTTCTCAGGATTCCACTTTTTATGAAGTGTATTATTTTGGGTGGCACGGTTTACCTCTGCACTCTCATATTATCTCATCTATAAACGAGGAGTTTAGAGTTGTTGAATTCTAATGAGGCTTTGAGCTGTACAATTCTGTGCATCTTTTTTTTTCTCCCTCAATTTTTATTTTGAGTTTGGATGAAAATACTTGAGCTCTCATGAAATGTGCAAGGATGATTAAAGTTTTATTACATTCATTAATCTTGGAAACATATAATCATTCTATCATATCTATTAGCAAATAGATCCAAGTCTTCTAAAAATAGAATTTATATTCAAGAGAAGCTTGAGTCAAGATATCATAATTACATATTTAAGTTAAGCTGAAACAATAAGATAACTGCCAAACAAACAAACAAACAAACAGAAACAGAAACAAAATTAATCCAGGCTTAGTAAGAAGTGACTTCATTTAAAAGGATGACTGCAATGTGGGAAAAGGGACAAATAGAGGAGGAGGACTATTGGGAAGAATTCTCTGATCATAATAATCTCCTCAAGGGTCTCAAGGGTCATGAAAAATGAGATTTTCTTCTAAGGAGGAGTAAACAAGGCTAAAAATAACTGCGTGTGGAGGAATGGGATGAAAAACTGGTGTGATCAGATAGAGCAAAGAATACTGTACCCTAAAGCTGGCCTATTTTCCAGGAAGACCTGTTGAAGAAAGGTTTTCTGCTGGTTCAGAGTAAGGATGAGCCAGGGGTTCTTAGGTCTGGGAGAAGGTGCATATCTTAAACAAAGTTTGATTAATGAGCATTTTGTTCCGGCTCATCGATGGGAACCAGCTAATCATTTATGAAAAGAGAATGGGAATTTGAAGGGTTGTGTTTGGCTCTCTCATAGGTAAACAAAGGAGACATCCCTCACTCTTATCTAAGTCATATGGGGAAGAGTGGTTGTAGTAAGTGCTTATCCAGAGCACAAATGCTGGGAGAGTTCTTAATATTTGCTGTCTTTTCAGGATCAGAGCACTCAAGTAACATCACTATTTTTAGAGCTATATAATAATTAGAACATAAGCAAAGTCTTTTTGGAGGAATGTAATGACAACATATAGAGATATTATAAAAAATGTTTTATTATTGAATGCTTATGTTGTACTGATTCTGAATAGGAAATATGAATTCAGCATCTTTTATATAACAACTACAGTGATAGGAAAAGGAGAAATGTCTTAGTGTGTACAAGTAGAAGCTGGTATATGTACCAGGATTTTATTAAATATAAAATAAACTCTACACTCAGCAGAGAAATGAAATAAATTAGAATCCATTTTTTGTCTGTTTATGTCAAGAATAAACTGTATTAAAATAATTTTTAAGGGGCGCCTGGGTGGCGCAGTCGGTTAAGCGTCCGACTTCAGCCAGGTCACCATCTCGCGGTCCGTGAGTTCGAGCCCCGCGTCGGGCTCTGGGCTGATGGCTCAGAGCCTGGAGCCTGTTTCCGATTCTGTGTCTCCCTCTCTCTCTGCCCCTCCCCCGTTCATGCTCTGTCTCTCTCTGTCCCAAAAATAAATAAACGTTGAAAAAAATTTTTAAAATAATTTTTAAAAATCATCATTGCACAATCTAAAATGAAATTTCAATTTCTAATTTAAAGTTATAAAGTGAAGGGCACCCGTCAGTTAAGCCTCAGTGAGTTAAGGGTCTAACTCTTGATTTCAGCTCAGGTCATGATCTCATGGTTTGTGAGATCACGCCCTGCATCAGGCTCTGTGCTGACAGCACAGAGGCTTCTTGGAATTCTCTCTCTCTCTTGCTCTCGGCCCCTCCCCACTCCCATATGCACTTGCTCTGTCTCTTTCTCGAAATAAATAAACATTAAAAAAAAAGTTAAAGTATAAGTAATCCAGAACTAATTTTATACACATTCTTTTAGAAGAGATATTTATTTTTATTAATTATTCATATAATTGTGTTGTAAAATGTCTGCCTAAATATCATCTATTTACACCTGTTTTCCAAAGATAGATTAAATAATTTTGTCCAGATATTCCTTGATATTCCTTGCTGTTATTGTCAAACTAAATTAAGACAAAAATGTACGTTGGTGATATAAAGCTTGTTCATACTTCTATTCTGTAGTTCTCATACCAAATGTCTGTTTTCATTTTTCTTTGCTTTTGTTGCTCTAGAATTAATAAATTAACATGTTTCTTCTGCATTTATAAAATAGTTCTCGGTTCTGCTCATTCTTTCAAATGAAGCCAATAAGGCATTGAATATTACATTCACAACACTTTGTGATACATGATTTTATGCTTTTTTTGGGCCTGTCTTCTAAAGATCTCCCAAACATCATGGAAAATGTATCTACTACATGAATATATCCATTACACATATTACCTCCTTGAGTCTAAGTCTCTGTCATTAACTTTCATGGTAAAGCAAAACGTGTTTATTTGATCAAGAAAACATAACGGAGAATATCAAGGGAGATAAACAAGTAGCATTTAAACACATTTATTAAGTCCCTGTAGCGAGTGTTTATCTGTAACAGAAGGGATTTTTCAATTTTAAATATCTTTTACATGCCAAACTCTGACTTATATTTGACTTTAGAAATCTTTGCATTTATAGAACAAATGTATAGAAAGAAAGAAAGAAAGAAGAAAAGAAAGAAAGAAAGAAAGAAAGAAAGAAAGGCCAGACTTGCAATAATTCTATGGAATTGGAATTATCAATTCCATTTAAATATGGAAATATTAAGGGTGTGAGATGTTAATTAGGTTTAATGACATCATACCCTCTGGGAATCAGAGCAGGAACACAAATCTAGAGTTCTTCCCTACCTCACCCATGTTCTTTTGCCAACATTTTTCTTTCTATACTCTATAGCTTCAAATAGACATTTATATTATATTTGTCAGTAAAATTCACAACAACCACAACAATATATATTATGTTGAACATTTATTACAGGTAGTACTTAGTAAGTGTGACACAACTGTCATCTCATTCAACCCTCATAGTCATCTTAGATTTGTGGTCATACTGTTGTTTCCCCCATTTTGCAGGTGAGGGTAACAAGGCATGGGATTTAGATTTACAGTTGGCAAGCACTGTAAGTGAATAGGTAAAATGCAAACCCAGGAAGTCTGACTTTAGCGCTTATACTCAATTAACATTTTTTAAAAAATGACACTACATATAGTGTAAACAATGATCAGGGAAAGTGTAATTGTACAAAGAATGAATACATGTTGCAAGCAGTGAATAACATGAGAATAAAAAAATATATAACAGTGGTAGAGGGAGCCATCTTGAGCTAGGCTGAACTGAAAATATCTTCTCTTATGTCATCCCATCTTATATACATCTTTTGTTATAAACATTCTGTCAACATTTTTTGGTGCACAAATGTCTACATCTATGCTTAGGATATATCTGTCAATGGAATTGTTGACAGATAAGTATTCATGTATGTACTTATAGAATGATGTCTCAACATTATAAATCATTTGGCTTATTGAGGTAGTAAAGTTAATTTATATTTGGGGACCCACAAAACAAAGGCTGCACCAATGGCCCAGTCCATGTCACAAAAAAAAATTTTTGTTAACATTTATTCATTTCTGAGAGACAGAAAGAAACAGAGAACAAGCAGGGGTGGGGCAGAGAGAGAGGGAGACACAGAATCCAAAGCAGGTTCCAGGCTCTGAGCTGTCAGCACAGAGCCTGATGTGGGGCTCCAACCATGAGATCGTGACCTGAGCCGAAGTTGGATGCCTAAACTACTGGGCCACCCAGCTGCCCTGACCATGTCACAAATCTTCACCTAAGTCAGCCTGCACCTATGGAAGACACCTTTTGAAGAAACCTAACATCTACCAAGCACAATCCTCCAAATCTGCTTTAGATAGCTTACCTTACCCTAGGAAACAGGACCTGCTAAGCCTTATAAGGAAATCCCTGACCTCCTAGCCAATCATGGCTTGTTTCCATGTTGACTCTTCTCATATTCTATTAAATTCACTCTTCCCCACATCACTCAGGAAGAGTGTTCCATTGCATGTGGGTTACTGTATTCCTCTAATCCATGGATTGTTTTCTCTTGAATAAAGGACATCAAACCATTACTAAATTGTTTTACTTTTGTCACTTGACAATAAGTTGCTAAGGTTTTTTGGGTCCACACATTTTCTTTTTTTTTTAATTTTAACGTTTATTTATTTTTGAGAGACAGAGAGAGACAGAGCATGAGTGGGGTGAGGAGCAGAGAGAGAGGGAGACACAGAATCGGAAGGAGGCTCCAGGTTCTGAGCTGTCAGCACAGAGTCTGATGCGGGGCTCAAGCTCAACAACTGTAAGATCATGACCTGAGCCGAAGTCAGATGCTCAACTGACTGAGCCACCCAGGCGTCCCTCTGCACATTTTCAATTAGGTACATATTTACCATTTCCTCATAGTGACATGACTGCATTAGAATGTTAATAAGCATCAACATCTGATGGCAAGTGAAATATTTACCCAAAGTGATCATGTTTGTTACTACCCTGTGGACGACACAACACTCACTTTTTAATAATGCAAATAAATAGAACAAGCTCACCTCATGGATCAGAATTATAGATAATTAAAACTGTGTAGACTTGAGCACTGTGAATTTTAGCATAAAATATCACTATGTTAACCCATTTTTATCAGCACTTTCTATATCCCTAATACTATGCTAAGAGGAAAAGATACAGGCCTGAAAAAAACAGGCCTATGACTGCTGCCCAGGAATTTGAAGTTCAGTGAGGCAGATTAACATTTTTTATTAAAGCTATTTTATATTAATGAAGATGATTACATCGATCATTAAAATAATACAAAAAAATTTATGGAGAAATACGGGCACAATGGAACTTATTGGGGGAAAAGTAGACAAAATTACTAACTTGGGAGAATTCTCTGGGAAAATTTACTGTTTTTCCATAAACTATCTTTTTGATTTTGAAGGACGGCTTGAACAAGATACTTTTAGATATCATCCAATACAATCTTATATGTACACAGAAATGAAAGAAACCACAATGAAACCCTGCATATCATAAATTTCTTGTATGTGTCCTTATTTAAAGGAGCAGAATTAAGAATAGAAGTGAAACCTGATAAACACAGAGATAAACTCAGAGGTATGTTGGAATATCTGTTCCTGGACCAAATGGTTCCAGATTTCTGTTTCATCAGATTTCCTGGGTTTCGTTTCTCAGGTACTCTCCCTTTCCCTTGCTATTGGCTCCTTTATATCATTTCCTTCTCTCATTACTTATCTGACACTTGTTTGTAGAGCAACAAAAGCCACTTTTAGTTTTCTAATTCTAAACATATCAGAGCCTGGAATACATATCAAAGTTTCATTTATTTGCTCCCTCATTTTAAAAATGAGTATTGAGGGGCACCTGGGTGGCTCAGTCAGTTGAGCGTCCGACTTTGGCTCAGGTCATGATCTCACAGCTTGTGAGTTCAAGCCCAGCATCGGGCTCTGTGCTGACAGCTCAGAGCCTGGAGCCTGGTTCTGATTCTGTCTTCCTCTCTCTCTGCCCCTCCCCCACTCATGCTCTGTCTCTCTCTGTCTCAGAAATAAGTGAACGTAAAAAAAGGTTTTAAAAAAATGAGTATTGAGTACTTTCCTCTGTTAGCCACTATGCTAATTGCTGTTTAGGCAGAAATGAAAATACATGGTCACCCTAAAGAAATTCATGGAACCCAAGACGCAATTATCAACACTACTAAAACTCACTAAAATATAGACAAAGAATTTTAGCAGATGGATAGGCTGGCATTATTAAAAATGTTAATAATCTTTTTATTAATATATTGTTAGTTAATAAAATATGTATAGAAAGCATCACAAATCAGAGTTGTATAGCTGAATAAATTCTCTCACAGTGGATATAGCCATGTAAGCAAAAGCCAGGTGTATGTGTGTGTGGAGAGAGAGAGAGAGAGAGAGAGAGAGAGAGAGAGAGAATTATTAGCCTCAGAAAATCCCTCAATCCTGCTCTCAATAACCCTCTCATCCTTCTGACAAGTTAGATTAATATTGTCTCTTTATGAACTTCATTTATGAACGGAATTATGTAGTATTTATTCTTTTACTTCTATTGTTTTTAAGTTTATATATTTTGAGAAAGAGAGAGAGAGAAACAGAGACAGAGAGAGACAGAGAGAGGAGAGAGAATCCCAAGCAGGCTTCATGCTCAGTGTGGAGCCTAACATGGGGCTCAATCCCATGACCATGAGATGATGACCTGAGCCCAAACCAAGAGCCGGTTGCTCACCCAGGCACCCCAACAGTTTTTTTTTTATTGCTTTTATCAATTCATGTAAATATTTTTTGGTTTACGCATGTATATATTTAGTTGAGGCATCGGTATACATATCTTCAGCTTTAATATATTTATAGAATGTTACCACATCATAAATCATTTGGCAGACTGAAGATGATACATTTTTAATCCACTTTTATCTATATAAAAAATCATGTCTATGTATTACAGGGTCACACAATTCTCAGAGACCCCCTACATGCTAAAGAAAATTTACTTAAGACCTTTTCTAAGAAGCATGTGTATGAACACTATAATTTATCCAACTATATGTGTGTGTGTGTGTGTGTGTGTGTGTGTGTGTGTGTGGTTAAACTATATATCATTTTGTTAAAGCTGTATTTAACCACGTTTTGTTTAATGTTACTTCTTTTTACCACAGCTAGTGCCTAGAGACAAAGCGTGATAACAAAGGGAAAATACTACATACACATTGCCATTTCCCCCCAAATATGTAGTAATTAAATTAGACAGCATTTTTAGAATCAGAAAAAAGAAGCAGAGTCCATCCCCCTTCTCCTGCTCTTTGCTTCGCCTCTCTCTGGAGAGTAAATCAATTTGCTGCCTCACATTATGCATAGGCACCCTGGCTGTAGTTTAGCATAAGGATAGAGAAGGAGAGCAGCTGCATTGGAAGCTGGAAAGAAACTGTAAGAAAAGCAAAAATGCAATTACCCAATTTGGAGTCTGACCAGGAGAATGGAAGTAATTCTTTTTTTTCACTTAAGTTTCAGACACTTTTAATGAACAAATGTTCTTTGTACTTTAGTTTTCCTCTTCTTGCAAAAACAAAACACAAACATAACCAATACTTTTCCACGTTTAATTATCCAAAAGCAGTCTTTCCTTAATTTAAAATTGAGTGTCTGTATGTACAACATACCAAAATTATACTGGCAGGTTTTGACAAGCAGTATATTGAGTGATTGTATATATTCTAAAAGGACAAAAAAACAAACAGAACCTTTTCAAATTAAAATGATTCACACAATTTTTCTGCATAAAAACCTAAAATGCTAGAAATGGAATTAAGAGCTTCAACTATCCTTTTATGTGCCTCATTCCTAGCTTGTGATACATTCTGATGTTTTACTATTTTCCTTTAACAAATAATAAAGAATTTATGAATCATGAACCCATAAGGAACATGGTACAATCTCAAAAATAGTTTTATTGAATTGGCTGCAAACTATAAGAGGCAGCTGCTATTATTTTTTTTATTTTTATTGTTTTCTTTTGACCTCTGATCAGGTTAATATGGAAGGGGAAATAGTTTTGTGGTAGTTATTCCTTTGTTAAAAAAAAAGATTTAATTTGTTAACAAACTGGTTTTAAGAACATCACTACCTACAATGTCATTATCTTTAAAATAAGATTTGAAAAATAACTTTGAATTTCATGGGTGGTATTGTAGGTTATTGGGAAATTAAATTCAGGTTTGATGCTGACTCCATCACTTACTAGTTGAGTGATCTTCAAAAAGGTAACTCTACAGGTAAAAAAAAAAATTATTTTTACACACCTACATGTCACTAAGCAAAACGAAGTCGATTTTTCTGGCAAGACTGTTTTGCAAGTAGCAACATCAATGTTCAAAACTTGTGAGATGACATGATATTTAGGACCTCACTTACTGGCCTTGATTGTGATCAAGCTGGTAAGAGAACTGCTCAGATTTTTCCTTTTGTGTCCTTATCCTTATTCATCACAAAATCTTCCCAAAGTTCTCTGAAATCTTCTCACCAAGTATAGCAGCTCAAATTACTACTTATTCCATTTATAATATTATTCCTCAGCATGAAATAATTATTATAACTCTGACGGCTCCACGCAAGGGAATCTGTTCTGCCACAGGCTGTTTCTCTCTTGCATCAAACTCCAACTCTGTATTTTTCTCCCATCCCTATAGTGGCCAAAAGAACGCTAATAGTCCCATGCCTGTCTCCTTGCTTGACCTGTGTCTCCTAAGATCTCACCAACCTTTTTTTAAGTGTATTAATTTTACTCTTGTTATAGCTACTAACACTGGTATATTTATTTTCTTTGTTCATAAAATCCCTTTCTGCATCCCACTTTGAATCATTATTGCCCACTCCACAGATTAGAGTTGAAAAGAAAATTCATGTTTGCTAGAGCTATCTATATTAGACAAAATAGGAACAGTTATACAATTATCCAGTAGCAAATGGATATTCAGTAGCCAATATCCAGGAGTAAATATCTTTCCAGTTTGTGGTAAGATATTTTTATGGCCTTCTCAAAAGGGACTTTGCACCAAATTGTTCACGGCAGAAATGTGGTCTCTGTTCTTTGCCTCTTTCTCTCATTCACTTCGCAACTCCAATCAATCAACAAATCCTATTTCAAATTCCTAAATACTTAAAAGAATTTATACTGATTCTCACTGTCAATTTCCTAATCTAAATTTAAGTTACATCTCACCTGAGTTACTGCAATAAACATTTAATGAGCCTTCTCACATCCTTTCTCACTGTACATTGTACAGTCATTCTCTTTCAGAAGTATCCTAAGAGTGGTCCTGTGGTGATTTCTGCTGTGTGAATACCCCCACAATGGCTGATCTCAAGCTAACAATGTGAATGTACAATTGGAAAGAGACGCACACGTGTGAGCCATCTGTGAGCCACTTCTAGCCCAAACTAATTCCAGCCACCACTGTTAAGTCTCTTATCAGATACTGACTGAAAGCTCTTTTGTGGTTTTGGCTCTGTGAATCTTTTGTTTTAAGTTTATTTATTTTGACAGAGACAGTGCAAGTGGGGTAGGGGCAGAGAGAGAGGGAGGGACAGAGAATCCCAAGCAGGCTCAGTGTTGCCAGTGCAGAGCCTGACATGGGGCTCAAACTCACAAAACTGGGAGATCATGACCTGAGCCTAAACCAAGAGTCCAATGCTTAACCGACTGAGCCACCCAGGCACCTCTGTCTCTGTGACTCTGAGGGAACTCGCCCCTTTAGATCTCCCCTTCACCTCTCCTTTCTTTCTACTCTCCAGATAGAGTGGATTTACCTTCAGTTCTTACATTGTATCGTGCTTTCTCCCAGATTTCCCCACATATGCTCTCCCATTTGAGTGAACAACGTTCCCACCCACTACTCTAGTAATGTCTAACACTTTTAGGTCACAAATCAAAATTTATTTCTCTGGAAATCTTTCACCTTCCAGACTAGGTCATACATCTTTTCTATACTCCTATAGCATCTTGCAATTCACTATACCTTTCACCAAAGTCACTCTTCTGTTTATTATATTTATTTCTATATACTTTTTTTGCTACACGATAGCAGTGCCCTTTCCTTTTCTTTGCTAACACTTCTCTGCCAGGTATTGGCAGCTCTCACTTAGTATGTATTTAAGAAATATTTGTTAATGACCAAATGGATTTAATGTGTGTAAATATATATATAATAATATATATGATTCCCAAAGTAGATTATTCAAAAAAAACTCAAGAATAACTAAAAATGTGATAAATGATACTAGTCCTATTTAAAGACAATGGTTTGAAGAAGAAAGAGATTCTCATGATGTGGGTCCTTGTTAAACACTTACTTTGTAACTGTGAACGTTGAACAAGCTCTCTGAAACGCCTCAGCCACAGTCTTGTGCCAGCTTTATTATTATAATTAAGACAGCATGTGAATATGCTGTGTTAGCTGTAAAATGCTATCTATGCCTCTCAATGCCATCATTCACGCCCCAATATTAAGAATAAAGCTCAGACAACTGAACTGAAAATTCCACATTGTATATATCATAACATTAAAAAATATGTATCATAAAAGTAAGTTAACATTACATAGCAATAAGTAACATTCAAATAGCTACTTGACTATTACATATTTTATAATCTTACAGAAGTTCAGGTTCTACAACTATTTTTACATGTGAATAATAATTTTTCTTCATCATTATACTTTTAATCAATTAATAGATGTTCATTTTAAGGTGGCTATTATTTTAACAAAGATTGTTAAGGTCAGATCAGTGCCAACACCAGAAACCACTTATAGCCATCCGTCCTTTCACTCCCAGGAGAGCTATAGTTTCACTTGATCCTTCTTTGACCTAAATCCAATAAAAGAGGTGAAAAAGTCCCTATGTTCCCAACGTGCTGTTACACCACAATAGCTCAGTAATTTATTTGGCTTTAGGCTTTGCAAGCTGGCCCTCTGCAGTTCCAACCTTCTAGATCTTATGTATTCAGTTTGAAAAGGCCATTTTTTTTTTTTTTTACAAAAGAAGCTGGCTGTTAACAGAAAGAAGAGGAAAACAAGATTTATCTTATCCAGCTCTATCCAAAACAAGGTGCTATGCTTTCTGTGACTTCAATTTGACAAGTAGAGCCCTGGGCAGGCATGTGGCATCACTGCTTGTCACTACAAGGCAACGGAGTGGAAAAGATAGTGTAGGAATAAGCAAGTGGAGCAGGTAACTAATTAAGATTAGGAGTCAACAGTGAAAGATTTTCTCAACCCAAGACACCCGATTCTGCCATATCTACCATAATACAAAACACACATAACTGCCATGCAACAAACTCATCTTGGAAAATATAAACTTTTTTTTCTGGAAATTTTAAAATAAAATGGCAGACGAAATGAAAATCTGCAGGTGAGATTTAAAAAAATGTGATAATTCTACCTTTAGTGTACAAGTCTGTCACAATCCAACATCAATACTGATTTATTCCAAATTAGATCAAATATTCCTGTTCCCTAGTCCCAATATTTAAAATGATTCTTTCTCTCTGGGGCACCTGGGTGGCTTGGTTGGTTAAGCGTCCGACTTCGGCTCAGGTCATGATCTCACGGTCTGTGAGTTCGAGCCCGCGTCGGGCTCTGTGCTGACAGCTCAGAGCCTGGAGCCTGTTTCAGATTCTGTGTCTCCCTCTCTCTCTGCCCCTCCCCTGTTCATGCTCTGTCTCTGTCTCAAAAATAAATAAATGTTAAAAAATAAATAAATAAATAAATAAATAAATAAATAAATAAATAAATAAAATGATTCTCTCTCTCTCTTGCTCTCTCATTTATCTCTCCTCCTCTCTCTGAGAGTGTATGTACATAACCTCATGTTAATATATTTAATATATGACAGTCAATATATTATATGAAATCACATGTATTCTAAGCTCTTCAACTACTCATTTTCCCCCTTCTTTTTTTCTTCCTCAGTGGAATTTTCTGATAATTTTTTCATAGTTGCTTCCCTCAGTTTCATTTCTTTCTGCTTTCCATCCTCTCTTTTCTTCCTGTGTTTGTCCATTAGTCTAAAATTATTTGAGGGGATTCTCTTCTGTATCAGGATCTTTTTATACAGAATATATTGTGTGGGAAAACATCATACAACAGTAATTATAAACAACGGTGTTTTGATTGTTTTGTTTTGAGAGAGAGAGAGAGAGAAGGACAGACAGACAACAGACAGACAGACCATGGAAGCAGAGGAAGGGCAGAGATCAAGGAAGAGAGAGAATGCAGGCTCCATGCTCCATGTAGAGTCCGACCAGCGTTCGATCCCACAACCCTGGGATCATGACCTAAGCCAAAACCAAGTCTGACTGAACCATCCAGGTGCCCTACAATCATATTTTTTAAGTCAACTGCTAAAATTATGCTAGGAGATACACACTAGGAAGCATCCAATAGCACTTGTTTTTCTTCCTATCTCTCCATATATTTTCTCCCAAATTCAGTCATTTCCTGACCTCTAGCCCTAATCTTCCATTATGGAAATTGACAGATGTTAAAAAAGTAAGTCTCCTATATTACTTGTTCTATTTCCCATGTTTTCACTGAAGTATAATATCATTACCATAAGTCAACTGACAAGTGCTCAGAAATGTAGATAATATAAGTAAACAATATAATCCCTGTCCTCCAGGAAATGAGCAGGAAAACTCACAATTGCTTTATTACCTTTTTTCTGACTTTCTTATGCATTACTCATCAGTATTCCATAAACTTCCTGGCCAGGTTGCCAAGAATTGAAAGTAAAGTTATGGTCATACCATGTACAACAATTAAAGTTCAGTGCCTGTATATATGAGGTTGAAAGGGAATTACCGAGCAGAGGCAATTATGTGCAAGAATTCTTTACATGTTAGTATATACAAGTGACTTCCTAACAAAGATTAGCAATTCTGAGAATAATCACTCTCATTTTCTCTTTTCTTAAATTATACTTCTAAATGAAGAATATTATTTATTCTGGCAGTGTTATTAATATCACCTAGATTGTATTTCTATACACAGCTGTCTTGAGTTTATGGAGTTATCCCTATTGCAACACAAAAGTTATATTCAGTTTTTCAATCAGGAAATTACAGATATTTTAGAGTCCCTTGAAGTGACCTTTTAAGTCTTAGAGTCCAATATCACATGGCAATGTCAACTTGTGTTCATTTATCATAGCGATTCCATTAGTTTGAGTGTATCTTGCTGGTTTGCAACCTGTGAACTAGTGATGACCATTTGTCATTGTATTTTTGTAATTTCTTTCAGTTCCAATATTCTTGCCAATTTTGTTCTGCAAATTAAATGGTAGAGACGCTAGCACTTTGAATACTGTTTAGGAAAAGTAAAAAATGGCAATGGATATGGCTTGAAAATTCTAAGTACCACACTCACTAGTAACAGAAAGAAAACTAACATAAAATATGAGCCCACAACCACATTTTCCACAGTGCCAGTGATCTTATTACTTCCCTCCTTCTTTACTACCTCCAGGTTCTCTTGCCTTTTTCCTGTATTTGGCTATTTCAACTTCCCTGATCTAGTGAAGAAAACTTAGCCTCTATCTTCATGAATTCTGAGCAGTCCATTATGCATATAATTTAAATACTTTTCCATTACCTTTCATTATGGTAATGGCAGCACAATAGTAAATGAAGATGATGTTACATAAAACAGATTGGCCTCTGCTTATAAATCCTTTGAATTCAGAGTATACAATAGCTCTCTCTTTTTTCTATTCTTCTAACAACATAAGCCTGAAACGTCCAGCTGATAGTATTCCTACCAACAATCACAAAACTTCCAGATCATCAGAGCTCCTGATTCTGGAAATCAAGAGACCCATTTTAAAAGTGGGCCATCATATGCAATTGAGTGTCACTAACCCGAACCCTTCATAGCAAGATGGGTATTTGGACTAAAACAGAGCACCATTCAGAGCACATGTTATCCTTCAAAAGAATGCCTATAATTAAAATATAAATAAATAGAAAGAAATTGGACCATCTATCACATCAGCAAGCTCTAAATAAGAATAGTGGATGGCAGTACAAATTACTTCAAGATTTGAAAAACCCTAGCATGGTTTTTTCTCCTCATCACCTTCCAGCATATTCCCCAAAGCTACTGCAGTTCAATTCCAACTAATTCTACCATATCGTGCAAAACCACACATAAAATGAGATCACATATCTTTTTGTGTGCTGAGACTCCTACAGCTTGTTTATCATATATCATATATGTACAGTGATATTGGATTTTTGCCGGGAAGTTGAAGTGCCTTTTCACATGAAAGAGCATGGTCTTCCACCAAAATTAACAAATGGATAAGTGGGACTACTCATAGTAATTCTTCTTTTAGGATCTGTTGTAATTCTTCACTACCTTAACCCAGTCTATTACACAGATTTCAATCATTGTCATCTCTGGGGTAAGAGAGACAGGGATTGAGAAACCTGGATTTGCTAAAAAAAAAAAAAGAGGTCTCTGACTATGAATTCTTTTAAAGGTGAGCAATTTTTCTAGGTACATGGTAAACTGCTTAGATAAATATTGTCTCCATAATTAAAAGAGCACCACAGCACATGAATCTCTCCTTTAATGATGTATAGTGAGTATCAAACCACTCCCAGTACATTCCCAGGATGTCAGGCTTCTCTGTCTCTGATAATTATTTCCAAGTCCCTGCTATACAGGTGTTCTGTGGTTCTGAGGAGTGCTTCCAAACTATTGCTAAAGGATTGGCTTATTGATATTATTATACCCTTTATATATTTTTTTTTAATTTTGTTTAACATTTATTTATTTTTGAGAGACAGAGACAGAGCATGAGTCGGGGAGGGGCAGACACAGAGAGAGAGACACAGAATCCAAAGCATGCTCCAGGCTCTGAGCTGTCAGCACAGAGCCCGACACGGAACTCGAACTCACGAACCGTGAGATCACGACCTGAGCCGAAGTCAGATGCTTAACCAACTGAGCCACCCAGGCGCCCTACCCTTTATATTTATTATTATATTTATTATGTTATTGTATTCCATTATATATTATTGTCCACTCTAATATGTTATGAAATATTTTGCATAGGGTAGAGTAAAACTGAATTACTAGAAGAATGCCAAGTACATGCAGAATATAAATCCTGGTTTTTATCAGTAGATTCAACAAACACAATCATTCTACAACTAGAGCTAGAGTTTATATGCAAAATAGCAATTCCTTATATGAAATGCCTACACATACGCTCTGAAGAGAAATCTCCTTGTTAACATTTGTTATTGCCAGCCCTTTTGATTCTAATGCATAAGTGTGTAGTAGTTTTCACAGTAGCTTTAAGTTTTTTATAAACTTTAATTTTGTTAATGTTTATTTATTTTTGAGAGACAGAGACAGGGTGGGGGGAGACAAGCAGGGGAGGGGCAGAGAGAGAGAGAGAGAGGGAGACACAGAACCTGAAGCAGACTACAGGCTCCAAGCTTCCAGTGCATATGGCTGGACACAGGGCTTGAACGCACAGACCATGAGATCATGACCTGAGCTGAAGCTGGATGCTCAGCCAACTGAGCCACCCAGGCATCCCTAATTTTTAATTCATACTGTGTCATTTGTTTTGGTGTAGCATATTACCAAGGCGGCTATATGCTCCAGCTAAATAGTAGACATGCACAGAAGTATGCTAATAAAAGAGAGGCAGACTTTCCAAATATAAAAATAAATTATTTTTATGTTGTATAATGTTCTAATATAACTTGTTTTCAAAAACAGCATTAGCTATTCTATTGGCATGGGTGGGGATTGTAAATATACATCCATGCATCTTCCCCCATATAAAATTTACAGATGAAATCTAAACAGATTATAGGCCTAGCTCACATAATTATTATAAATGAATTATATTTTAATTTCTACAGATAATCTAACAAAGATGTTGACTCCAATTTTATAGCATTACTAAGTATTTCCAGACGGTTCTAGTTATTATGAGAAATAGAAGAAGATTAAGGCATTTCTTGCTGTTCTCTATAAGCCATGTATTAATAGAGAATCCATAAACATTTCAATTACTAAAGTGTAAAGCACACCGTGATGGTGCTATAAGGCAGGAACCAAATTCTGTAGGAGGTCAGGAAGAGATTACTTTCTATTGGATGAAATAATCTTTCTAGAGTACATAGCTGACAGGGAGTTTATTTATATTCAGATACAGTTGGAGAGAGGAAATTGAGAAAAATCAAAGTTCTATGATCTTATTCTCACACTTTTCTAGTGCTATGTTCACGAAATAGAGAAATACAATTATGTGGCTAAAGTGCAGAATTGGAAATAGGATTTGGGGTTCTATTGAGAAAGAATAGTACTAAAAAGTGTGTGTGGGTATGTGTGTATATGCATATTTTTTAAATGTTTATTTATTTTTGAGTGAGAGAGACAGAGCAAGAGTGGGGATGGGGCAGAGAGAAAGGGAGACACAGAATCCGAGCAGGCTCCAGGTTCTGAGCTGTCAGCACAGAGCCTGACATGGGGCTTGAATTCACCAACCACAAGCTGATGACCTGAGACAAAGTCGGTTGCTTAACTGACTAAGCCATCCAGGAGCCCCTATACATATTTTTTAAACTTTATTCTGTATACAATGTGGAACCATGTGTGTAAGCCTAATAGAGCCTGAACCAATGTAAATTTATCAAAAGAAGAGAAAAACTATAAAATAATAGCACTATGATTTAATAATTTGTAATCAGTTGGTGGAAGAGAACATATTAAATAATTCAACTAAGAATAGGTATGCTAACAAGAACCATGAAGGAAAATGTTACCTAGGGAGACATGGTGAAGTAAAATGTTTGGACATGCTGAGCTTATGACATATGAGATAACATCTAGCAGGAAGTTAGAAAAGAAGTACGGAGTTAAGAAGAGACCTTTTGGCTGGATAAATACAGGACTACGATCATAGAAATGTCCATTGACATTACGAAAAGAAATGAGAGCTTTAAGGGAATAAAATATATGTGCTAAGGAAAGGGAGATTCTGAGAGTAGAGATTTGGTGCTGTTTTTTTCTGTGGCTGAGTAAGAGCAGATGAGTCACTCAAGGAAACAAGAACAAATAAAAAGGTTAGGCACCCTAGGAGACTTAAATAATACAGAAGCCAGGTTATTGAAGGAAAAGAAGCAAGAAAATCACATCTCTTTAACCTTTATTTTTACAACAAAGGTATAGTTTAGTGATTAAAATTAGCAGTTTACAGAAGAGACTGCTGAGAAGCAAGGATATTAAGTATCTTTCCTGGACTAGGTGAATAATAAAATCAAGATTTTATTCAAATCAAACAACAGCAACAACAACAACAACAACAACAAAAGAATATCGCTGGATAGAAAAGTAATGGATCACTGGTGTTTTAGGATAAATTCTATTCAGCTCCACTAACAAATTAATCTTGCAGCTTCAGTTGCTTACTACCACAAAGATTGGCTTGGTTTTCCCATGTCTAGCATGTATCAGTGATGGGGTTTGGGATGGCAGGCCCTATCCACAGAGTCACTTCCAAGTCAATGTAGGCTGTTATGGGGTGGCACCATTGCTGGCAGGGAACAATTTACCCGCAAACTTCTTCGCGGTCTCTTCTACG